>NW_006797957.1:460830-488938 GCF_000442215.2 Lipotes vexillifer | reverse complement strand
ACGCTCTTCAGAACCCTCTGAATTTTAGGGGGAACATCAAGAACTGCTTTTCCTTTCTGGAAATTATTAACCCCAGGAAACTCATTTCCCTGGGGGAGTATGTGTCACGTCAGACGTGATAGTAGGTCTAATCAGGTGTAAATAGATTTATAGCCACATGAGGGCTCTTAAGGAGAGCTAAGCATGCTTGAGAAACAGGATTGACATTTAGCAAGGCTGAATCATGGCACAAATTCATGCTTCCCCACAAAATGGCCTCTGAAATGGAATGTGGTCTAAAGCAGTGTGGCATTTGTTTTTTTTTAGTTTCTTACAGAGTAACTCTTCCTACATCACAATCATCACATTTGATTGATCAAAATATATTGTCACCATTACCTTTTGAACATGTACCTCCAATACATGTAGATTTATTCATGAATTATATAAATGTACTAATGTCCTAATATATTAGGATATTATAAAACATATACTCAATATAGAAATTTAAAAGAATTAGGGTCAATTAAATATAAATAGAAGTTATAAATTTTTCTTCCTGCACTCAAAAAGACTGTGTTGCACAACGCTATTTCGAGACCATTGCCCTACAGGGTAGATGAAAACAGCTTGGCTCCAAGCTCACTGGTCTCTGTGCTTCTATCCTTGGCCCCTACGGTCTATTCTCGCTGCAGCAGTCAGAACAACCCTTTGAAAATGTAAATCAGAGCATGTGTGTCCCTTACAGGGGACTTCAATCTTTATATTCCCATATAATTGTTTTCTTTAACATCCCCTGGGTTTTATTTTATGCATTTAAAAACATTATTCTGCAGAGGGTTCCACAGGCTTCACCAGACTGCCAAAGAAGTTCATGACCCAAAAATGGTTAAGAAGATATTAAAGTGTAAATGCGCCAATGGTTTCTTATTGCTTTTAGAATAAAAGTCAAAAGCCTATAAGGTCCTGTAGTATACAGTCTACATGATCTGCCACCGCCAACCTGATTCCCCACACCCTATCTGGCTGCTTCCACCTCAGAGCCTTTGCACTTGCTACCTGCAACACTCTTGTTGCCTCACTTCATTCAGGTCAAGGTTCAAATGTCTCCACCTCAGAGAGACCTACCCTCCCCATCCTCTGCTGAACAGCAGATTCTGTCATCTTCTATATACTACTTAGTCACTCTGAAATTAGACTGCATATTGTTTGTGTGTACTACTGTCTGCTTCCCCTAGGAGAGTATAAGCTTCATGCGGGCATCTCTTTTGTTCATTGTGATACCAACAGCACTAAAGCAGGGCCTGGCTCAATCCTGTAAAACACACTGCATGAATAAAGCATCCTGATTTGCAACAAAGACCCAGGTACAGCAGAGGGGCAGGACAGCCTGAGTGATTTCAGTCCCTCTCTATGGACTGAACTGGCATAAGAGTAGAAAATGTTTGCTTGCTTGTTTAAACCTGGCCACGCCTCTGTGACAGGGACTACAATGTGAACCTCTACAATGGATTAACTATTCCTTCACCATCAAAGATCACTTCCCACTTCTTCCCTATCTGCCCAAGCCTAAGAAAGGAGTATCCTGAAAATCTTCCTGTAAATCTTCATCTCAACACTGGGATCAGTCTCCTGAGAAACATCCCCTCTGGGAAACCAAGTGCATCATTTTACAGAACTCATTGGTAGAGGTTCTCACTGAAGATGGGTTTGGGAGAGCATAAGATATAAGACTGTAGCATGAAATACGAACAGGTGTCAGAATCTTGCATTAAAAGTCTCTTGAAAATAAACATTGCTAATGCAAATTTTCTGCATTCATTTCCTGATCTGCAAAATTTCAAGTTCCTAATCCATTTCCTAAGGAGACTAGGACGTTGATGTACCTAGGTTTCTGTTAAAATGAATTATATCGATTTCTTTTTATTTGTTTAAAAAATGGAGCTACTAGATTTCTGTTATCTGGGCATGTTAGGGTCCTAGTCTCCTTAGGACTTGGATTAGGAATTTGAAATTCTGCAGATCAGGAAATGGAAAAACAAAATGGAAAGGAGAAAGGGTACTCTGTAATGGGTTTATACTGTCACCTAGCACATCTAGAGGAAACCAGCAAAGACCCATCAATAGCTTTCACATCACACTGAGCAACACTAGAGAATTTAAACCACCTGGGGAATACAGACACTGAAAGAGAAAATGTCACAAAGCTTTCTTAACATTGGAAAAAGAGGCTCATCCACCAGAGGGCAGACAGCAGAAGCAAGACGAACTACAATCCTGCAGCCTGAGGAACAAAAACCACATTCACAGAAAGACAGACAAGATGTAAAGGCAGAGGGTTATGTACCAGATGAAGGAACAAGATAAAACCCCAGAAAAACAACTAAATGAAATGGAGATAGGAAATCTTCCAGAAAAAGAATTCAGAATAATGATAGTGAAGATGATCCAGGACTTCAGAAAAAGAATGGAGGCAAAGATCGAGAAAATGCAAGAAATGTTTAACAAAGACCTAGAAGAATTAAAGAACAAACAAACAGAGATGAACAGTACAATGACTGAAATGAAAACTACACTAGAAGGAATCAATAGCAGAATAACTGAGGCAGAAGAACGGGCAAGTGACCTGAAAGACAAAATGGTAGAATTCACTGCTGCAGAACAGAATAAAGAAAAAGAATGAAAATAAATTAAGACAGCCTAAGAGACCTCTGAGACAACATTAAACGCAACAACATTCGCATTATAAGGGTCCCAGAAGGAGAAGAGAGAGAGAAAGGACCCGAGAAAATATTTGAAGAGATTATAGTCGAAAACTTCCCTAACATGGGAAACGAAAAAGCCACCCAAGTCCAGGAAGCGCAGCGAGTCCCATACAGGATAAACCCAAGGATAAACATGCCGAGACACACAGTAATCAAATTGGCAAAAATTAAAGACAAAGTAAAATTATTGAAAGCAGAAAGGGAAATATGACAAACAACATACAAGGGAACTCCCATTAGGTTAACAGCTGATTTCTCAGCAGAAACTCTACAAGCCAGAAGGTAAAGTGACGAAAGGGAAGAGCCTACAACCAGATTACTCTACCCAGCAAGGACCTCATTCAGATTCGATGGAGAAATCAAAAGCTTTACAGACAAGCAAAAGCTAAGAGAATTCAGCACCACCAAACCAGCTCTACAACAAATGCTAAAGGAACTTCTCTAAGTGGGAAACACAAGAGAAGAAAAGGACCTACAAAAACAAACCCAAAACAATTAAGAAAATGGTCATAGGAACATACATATAGATAATTACCTTAAATGTGAATGGATTAAATGCTCCAACCAAAAGACACAGGCTTGCTGAATGGATACAAAAACAAGACCCATATATATGCTGTCTACAAGAGACCCACTTCAGACCTAGGGACATATAGTGAAAGCATATGAAAGTAAGGGGATGGAAAAAGATATTTCATGCAAATGGAAACCAAAAGAAAGCTGGAGTAGCAATTCTCATATCAGACAAAATAGACTTTAAAATAAAGAATGTTACAAGAGACAAGGAAGGACACTATGTAATGATCAAGGGATCAATCCAAGAAGAAGATATAACAATTATAAATATATATGCACCCAACATAGGAGCACCTCAATACATAAGGCAACTGCTAACAGCTCTAAAAGAGGAAAGCGACAGTAACACAATAATAGTGGGGGACTTTAACACCTCACTTACACCAATGGACAGATCATCCAAACAGAAAATTAATAAGGAAACACAAGCTTTAAATGACACAATAGACCAGATAGATTTAATTGATATTTATAGGACATTCCATACAAAAACAGCAGATTACACTTTCTTCTCAAGTGCACACGAAACATTCTCCAGGACAGATCACATCCTGGGTCACAAATCAAGCCTCAGTAAATTTAAGAAAATTGAAATCATATCAAGCATCTTTTCTGACCACAATGCTATGAGATTAGAAATCAATTACAGGGAAAAAAACGTAAAAAACACAAAACACATGGAGGCTAAACAATACGTTACTAAATAACCAAGAGATCACTGAAGAAATCAAAGAGGAAATCAAACAATACCTAGAGACAAATGACAATGAAAACACGACAATCCAAAACCTATGGCATGCAGCAAAAGCAGTTCTAAGAAGGAAGTTTATAGCTATAAAAGCCTACCTCAAGAAACAAGAAAAATCTCAAATACACAATCTAACCTTACACCTAAAGTAACTAGAGAAAGAAGGACAAACAAACCCCAAAGTTAGCAGAAGGAAAGAAATCATAAAGATTAGAGCAGAAATAAATGAAAAAGAAACAAAGAAAATAATAGCAAAGATCAATAAAACTAAAAGCTGGTCCTTTGAGAAGATAAACAAAATTGATAAACCATTAGCCAGACTCACCAAGAAAAAGAGGGAGAGGACTCAAATCAATAAAATTAGAAATGAAAAAGGAGAAGTTACAACAGACACTGCAGAAATACAAAGCATCCTAAGAGACTACTACAAGCAACTCTATGCCAATAAAATGGACAACCTGGAAGAAATGGAAAAATACTTAGAAAGGTATAACCTTCCAAGACTGAACTAGGAAGAAACAGAAAATATGAACAGACCAATCACAAGTAATGAAATTGAAACTGTGATTAAAAATCTTCCAACAAACAAAAGTCCAGGACCACTTACAGGTGAATTCTATCTAACATTTAAAGAAGAGCTAACACCCATCCTTCTCAAACTCTTCCAAAAAATTGCAGAGGAAGGAACACTCCCAAACTCATTCTATGAGGCCACCATCACCCTGATACCAAAACCAGACAAAGATACTACAAAAAAAGAAAATTACAGACCAATATCACTGATGAATAGAGATGCAAAAATCCTCAACAAAATACTAGCAAACAGAATTCAACAACACATTGAAAGGATCATACAACATGATCAAGTGGGATTTATCCCAGGGATGCAAGGATTCTTCAATATATGCAAATCAATCAATGTGATACACCATATTAACAAATTGAAGAATAAAAACCATATGATCATCTCAATAGATGCAGAAAAAGCTTTTGACAAAATTCAACACCCATTTATGATAAAAACTCTCCAGAAAGTGGGCATAGAGGGAACCTACCTCAACATAATAAAGGCCATATATGACAAACCCACAGCAAACATCATTCTCAATGGTGAAAAACTGAAAGCATTTCCTCTAAGATCAGGAACAAGACAAGGATGTCCACTCTCACCACTATTATTCAACATAGTTTTGGAAGTCCTAGCCACGGCAATCAGAGAAGAAAAAGAAATAAAAGGAATACAAATTGGAAAAGAAGAAGTAAAACTGTCACTGTTTGCAGATGACATGATACTATACATAGAGAATCCTAAAGATGCCACCAGAAAACTACTAGAGCTAATCAATGAATTTGGTAAAGTTGCAGGATACAAAATTAATGCACAGAAATCTCTTGCATTCCTATACACTAATGATGAAAAATCTGAAAGAGAAATTAAGGAAACACTCCCATTTACCACTGCAAGAAAAAGAATAAAATACCTAGGAATAAACCTACCTAGGGAGACAAAAGACCTATATGCAGAAAACTATAAGACACTGATGAAAGAAATTAAAGATGATACCAACAGATGGAGAGATATACCATGTTCTTGGATTGGAAGAATGAATATTGTGAAAATGACTATACTACCCAAAGCAATCTACAGATTCAATGCAATCCGTATCAAATTACCAATGGCATTTTTTCCAGAACTAGAACAAAAAATCTTAAAATTTGTATGGGTCACAAAAGACCCCAAATAGCCAAAGCAGTCTTGAGGGGAAAAAACAGAGCTGGAGGAATCAGGCTCCTTGACTTCAGACTATACTACAAAACTACAGTAATCAAGACAGTATGGTAGTGGCACAGAAACAGAAATATAGATCAATGGAACAGGATAGAAAGCCCAGAGATAAACCCAGGCACCTATGGTCAACTATGACAAAGGAGGAAAGGATATACAATGGAGAAAAGACAGCCTCTTCAATAAGTGGTGCTGGGAAAACTGGACAGCTACATGGAAAAGAATGAAATTAGAACACTCACTAACACCATGCACAAAAATAAACTCAAAATGGATTAGAGACCTAAATGTAAGACCGGGCACTATAAAACTCTTAGTGGAAAACATAGGAAGAACACTCTTTGACATAAATCACAGCAAGATCTTTTTTGACCCACCTCCTAGAGAAATGGAAATAAAAACAAACAAATGGGACCTAATGAAACCATAAACAAGACAAAAGGACAACCCTCAAAATGGGAGAAAGTATTTGCAAATGAATCATCGGACAAAGGATTAATCTCCAAAATATATAAACAGCTCATGCAGCTCAATATTAAAAAAACAAACAAGCCAATCAAAAAATGGGCAGAAGACATAAACAGACATTTCTCCATAGAAGACATACAGATGGCCAAGAAGCACACATAAAGCTGCTCAACATTACTAATTATTAGAGAAATGCAAATCAAAACTACAGGGTATCACCTCACACCAGTTAGAATGGGCATCATCAGAAAACCTACAAACAACAAATGCTGGAGAGGATGTGGAGAAAAGGGAACCCTCTCGCACTGTTAGTGGGAATGTAAATTGATACAGCCACTATGGAGAACAGTATGGAGGTTCCTTAAAGAACTAAAAATAGAATTACTATATGACCCAGCAATCCCACTACTGGGCATATACCCAGAGAAAAACATAATTCAAAAAGACACACGCACCCCAATGTTCACTGCAGCACTATTTACAATAGCCAGGTCATGGAAGCAACCTAAATGCCCATCAACAGATGAATGGATAAAGAAGATATGGTACATACATATGATGGAATATTAGTCAGCCATAAAAAGGAACGAAATTGGGTCATTTGTAGAGATGTGGATGCATCTAGAGACTGTCATCCAGAGTGAAGTAAGTCAGAAAGAGAAAAACAAATATCGTATATTAATGCCTATATGTGGAACCTAGAAAATGCCACAGATGAACTGGTTTGCAGAACAGAAACTGAGACACAGAAATAGAGGACAAACGTATGGACACCAAGGGGGGAAAGCAGCGGGGGGTGGGGGTGGTGCTGGGATGAATTGGGAGACTGGGATTGACATGTATACACTCATGTGTATAAAATGGATGACTAATAAGAAAATAAATAAATAAATAAACATTAAAAAAAATTGGAACAAGAGTAACCAGTAAACATCACTCCATAGCTTGGCAATCCCTTCTCAGGGTGTATGTGCTACAACTAAAAAATACTCCACGTTATTAACTCTGCTTTGGAAAACTATCTCAGAGTTCCTCTTAGATTCCAGCTGAATTTTTTTTTTTTAATGATAATGTTTGAAACATTTATTTACTAAATCACTTTGAGATTGATCTACATGAATTCAACAAATAAAATATTTAATGGAAAATTGTAGTGAGCAATGCAATATACAGGTCATGATGCTGTGACAGGTTTGTAAATTCTCAAACCCCTTCTGGGCCCCTTTTCCCAGATTGCCACTTTTAAGGTAGAAATGGCTTCCAATTATTATTACTAACATTGTTAAATGTTAGTAATAATCATTGTTCCAGCTGAATTTTAAATATTTTTTCCCAAGGTTTTTAGATTAGGGGAGTGATGGAAAAATGAGACAAGGGCTTTATTTTCCAGAATTTCAAAAGCATTTATAACTATTACATAAAATAAAATATGTACTCATTTATTTATGCTCCATGTCAATTGTTTTCATTCATCCTTTTACTTGCTCACCCAAAAGCCAACTAGGTGCTAGGGCCTGAGTTACTGAATTTATGCAAAGCACCAGACACTTCACAGACCATACAAACATTTACTCTATTTTTTTTTTTTAATTTTTAAAACAACTAATGAAATAATAACTGGCCTAGGTTAGGTTAACTCCTCATTGCCTGGATCACCACCTTAAAACGGTTGTTTAAAAATTTATAAATTAAAATTTAAACCTTATATCCTTAATGAGGTATAGCTCCTACTTCAGAATACGGAGAGAGGTGAGAAAGGATTTTGACTTAATCCCACAGCTGTCAACAACTGCAGTGCCCAATACAGTAGTCAGAAACCACATGTGGCTGTGAGCACTTGAAATGTGGCTAAGGCAACTAAAGAACTGAACTTCCAATTTAATTTACTGTAAATTAAAATTTGAAAACTGAAGCAGTATAAAGAATATTTTATACTCTTGGTAGGACTGTATTTAACTTTAACCATTAAAAATGTAGCATATGGATTTAGGCATGCAATAAGTATAGAATACACTGGATATGGAAGACTTATTAATAAAAAGAATATGTAAAATATAGCTCAATAATTTTTTCATATTGATTCATGTTGAAAAAATATTTTGGATATATTGGTTTAGATAAACTATATTATTAAAATTACTATTACCTATTTCTATTTACTTTTTAAAAAATGTGGTTACTAGAAAATTTTAAATCACATATATGGCTTGCATATATTTCTATTTTAGACAGCACTAGTTTAAAATATGGCTTCTATGTAGAATTCCCACCATTAATTCAAGTGTAAGGGCTCATCCTTTCTAAACTCTTACCAATGCCCAGCCCAAAAAGCTATGTTACCACCCTGCTATCCAGATTCACAAACCCTAACGCACATCATCCAGAACAACTCATCTCTGTCTGCAGGTAAGGAGGCAAAGTCCAATACTGATACTTCTGGTCTAACTCACTGATAGTGAAAATACCATCAGCCTCTTCAGTGTGACAACCTGGATTCAGCCAACATTAATTGTTGGTTCTAATATGCACCGGGCAATGACAGTGCTAGAGATTTAAAGCAAAAGTAAATGGTGTCGGCACTAAAGGAGTTCCCAGGTGGGGAAGTCCCATGCGTGAACACAAACAACACAAGCCCAATGCAACTGATCAATGTGTGTGTGTGGATGTGCGGAGGAGGCCATCCCTAGACTCTGTAGGACCCTCAGGGTAGGCTTCTCTCAACGCCTTGATGAAACTTGAATCATTGGTCTGGTGGAGAGGAAAAGGACTAGTCATCCAAAAACAGATTCTTTTAGTTCTGGCTTTGCCACGTACTAGCAATATAGCCTTGCAGAGTCAGTTAACTTCTGGATTTACTGTTCTTAACCATGTAGAAAAGAAATTTTAAAACATCTTCCCGCTTCTCTTGTAGTTATGAAGGTTCAATGGAATCTAGTACATAAAAGTGGTCAATTACAAAGTCCCAAATGGATAAAGGGTGTATTGACAATGATGGTGATATCAAAATGGAGTTTGCAGGTGTGCAGGAGGCTAGAGAAGATTATGGGAACAGAGACCTCTGTCACCTCTGTATGCAGGGCAAGGGCACAAGGGCTTCTCCATGAAACTTAAAACTGGAGCCCAAGCATCACACTGAATCACTTCTCAGACCCACCTAGCTTTGTGAAACACGGCCTGGAAATACACAGGATTAAACAAGTCTTTGGGGACATATTCCATTTTTAATGACTGTTAACTTTTTCTAAAACGTTCCTTTGGAGGTGAACTGTTAGATTCTTGGTGAATTTGTTTGAAACGCTGAAGGAAGACTGGATTGGTCATGAAAACAGGCAACCATCACAGATGCTCGAACAAGTATATCTCTCAGCAATTATACAGTTTCTGCAAATGTGCAACCTGTGAGTCCAATACCTTTGTTTTTAGATACCACAGCATGTGTCCCATAAGGCTAGGGGTATCATAATATTCTCAAAGTCAAACTGACTTTTTATTTTATCAAAATGTATACAGCATTCTAATATTTTCAGTAAGTTACAATTAACTCCCTTCCCCCAGCAAAACAAAAACAAAATCCCACAACTCTTAAGAGAGTAATTCTCAAAAGACCGTAAACTCACTTAAAAATTCAACACTCATACCTGAAGTTATATGTTCTCAAGCTGTAAAATAGGTAAGTATGACCATTCGGGGAACTAAATGTTTTTCTGGCACCATGGTTAATTTTTTCTTATTTTGCTTTGATTCTTACTGGCTTCTTTCTGTTGCTGTTGTCCAATATTAATTTTAAAAATTATTTTTATCAGCTTTTTAAAGATAAATTCAAGGAAAGTTTAATATCAATTTGGAAATTTAAGTACATTTTGGTGGTTACCAAAGTTACAATAAAAGTTAAAAGCTAGATAGAAATTAAATTTGAAGAAAAAATTTGTTAAAACATTTGTCTCTTTTCCTGTCACAATAACTACACCATGTGAATTTATTTGAAACTAATTTGTAGGGCATTTCCTCCATTTAGCAATAAAGATATTACTCTGTAAGCCAGGTCTCCACAATTCAATGTGATGTATTTAGGTAAGAATTTGATAAGGAACTATGAATTTCAAACTCATGGCCAAAATCTTTGATTTTTGTATTCAAATGTAAATATAGCATGATTGCAAAGGATACATGCAGGAACAGTGTATTACTATTACAACCATGACCAAACTATTAATTTCTGAATCATTTAAAAAAATTTAATTTTAAAAATGAAGAGGAAAAAAATGTAACTTTAGCCACAATCAACGTGTTCCAAGCTTAGTTGATATGAAAGGTATCACCAAGCCACTGTGAAAGTAACAATATCTCTAATGCAGGAGTGTGCTGTGCCCTTCAGAAGCAAACCAACATAGAACAGGAACCCTTCCCCCCAAAGGTCCAATGAATTTCAGAGGCTGGCAACTCAGGTATACAACTTCAAGTGAGTACTGGCAGGAATTTATTCTTCTAGCATGAAGGGAGGTAGTAAGAAAAAGAATAATGGGTAGCACAGAGCTTTGAATGAGAGTAGGCCTGATACCTACTGGTGAGGATCTGGGAGAACCCGAGGGCAGCGGGAGAGGATTGTGTATCTGGGATTTATGAAAAAAAGACGGGCATGGAGGTCCAGTACCAGTGTGTCGGGAGGGTAGGCTAAAACAAATCTCACCGGATCCAGGACACATGGTAATCATCAACTGGCACATATCACATTAGTAGATGATGCCTAATTTATTGTCTTAGATACACTGAATTTTCCTTTTTTGCTAACTAAAAATTGGGTAATATAAGCTTGAAACACATATATTAGGGTACAAAGTTAATTTTCTGCTACATATGTGATATATATGGAAAGATACGGACCGGTGGTATAGAAAACCATAAAACTGGATAATCCAAAAACCATGTTAGATCTGATTTTGGAAATTATCAAATGACTAGTGTCAGCATCCTGAATTTGTTCTGATTCAGCTAACACAATCATTAATTGTTCTTCCCTGATTATACAAATGCAGATGGTAGAGAAGTGGTCTAAGCAAATCAATACTAGATAAGGTAATTTGTCTTAAAAAACAAAAAGGTAACTTTATCAATCCTCAAAATGCCCAAATTGTATCATTTACATACAGATGATGGAGATATGGGCCCTCTCCTGGACCAGCTACCATTCAAGCTGAATAGATATAGATCCAATTCCCTAGAGATTTCGAGTCACGATTTAAAGCATCAATTTGTCTATATAACTTACCTCTCCCAAGATTAACCCCCTTTTTTCCCAGAGACCAAATTTCCCCATTAGCTAAACCATCCCACATACGTACCTACCCAAGTACGAAGTTTAAGAAAAAAAAACTCAAAAGGAAAATATTAGTCTCTTATTTTGACAAATGATAACTTATGCAAGATGCTCTTCAAATACCACTGCCTATGTACTTTGGAAAAGATGTCCACAAAACCATCTCACTTTTTTTCCTACCCTTATCTATCCACTACTCCTTCCACAAACCCCTCACTCTCCAACATTCCCAAGCAGCCCTCGCCAGCCCTTCCTGCTTATGGGGATGTCCTCAACTCAAGATGTATCTGTCTTCTACATGTCACCCCAGCCCAAAGTATTTCTCCTTCTCAGAAAACTACAGTTTTGCCTGAGTTTTCACTCTTTGGCCACCTGTTTGCTATTTCCTATAGATATTTATCTTTTTATGCCTTGATCTTTTGCCTGAGTATCCAATGTGTCTAGGAACAGAGCTAGATGCTTTCTCGCTTGCCTCTTTGTCATCACCCACTGTCGAGTACCAGCTCAGGCATTCTCAGTGCATATAGTACACTCAGAATGACACTTACTAATGAACAGGTCAGTGATCAGTCAGAAACCAACAGTAACATCCTGCCTTCCAGATTCACAAACCCTAACATGCAATTGTTTCCGACACACCTCATCTCTGCCCACAAGTGAGCAGGCAAAGTCAGATACCAAGACTTCTGGTCTAACTCACTGATGGTGAAAATACCATCAGCCTCTACAGCGTGTGTGACAACCTAGATTCAACC
Source organism: Lipotes vexillifer (assembly GCF_000442215.2). Lineage (NCBI taxonomy): Eukaryota > Metazoa > Chordata > Mammalia > Artiodactyla > Lipotidae > Lipotes > Lipotes vexillifer. Next base: position 476,547 of record NW_006797957.1, on the reverse strand, counting down.
AACATTACATGTTGGTTCTTATAGGCACCGAGCAATGACAGTGCCGGAGATTAAAGCAAAAAAGTAAAGGGTCTCTGTTTTAGAGGGGTTTCCAGGTGGGGAAGCCCCATGTGTGCACACAAACAACAAAAGCCCGATGTGTCTGATCAGTGCGTGTGTGTGGATGTGTGGAGAAGGCCATCCCTATACTCTGTAGGACCCTCAGGGTAGGCATCCCAGAAGAGAGAGGCCTCACTGAAACTTGAAGGATGCCAGGGACAAGGGCAGTGGGCATTTCAGGGAGAAGACCCACAGATGAGGAACAGTGGGGTGTCGCAGCTGAGGTGAAGCGTGAGTATATAAAGAGGAATTTCAAGAATGGACTGGAAAGAAGTAAGAACCACACCCTTAGGGGTCTTGATGACAAGCCACCCCCCTCCCAGGAGACTGATTTCCTTGAAGTGAGAGTTCATGTCTTTACATAGCTGCATCCTCAGAGCCTAGCCTAATGTGTGGCACCAGTACCTCACAAAGCATATCCTCTGGGAAGCGATTCTAGACCAACTCTGGTAGAACTGGGTGCCCCTTCCTCTCTGATCCTGTAACTTCTTTAGCAGAGTCTTATCTTACTGCTTGAGTGATTTGTTTATATGCTGTCGCCTCGCAAAACCAACTGGTCCCTGCAAGGGTAGAGGCCAGGTTTATTTACCTTAGTATTTCCAAGACTTATTTAGAACAGTGGAGACATTTCAAAGACCGTCAATTAACTTGATCCAACAAACATGCATCTATGACTAGTCCTTAGTTCAAACCTTCCTTCAAGCACTGTAGCTTAGATCCTCCTACAACCTCTTTCTGCTGCTTTGTAATAGGAATTAGGAAGAAAACACAATGATTGAAGCCACCCATGGAGTCTACATTAACACAAACACACACACACACACACACACAAAACCACCTCCCCCCAAATCTGCAAACAATTCAGCACAAACATGTTGACACCCACATATGTAAAAACATCCCCACACAATCTGTCAGACTATATCCCTCTAACCTCAAACAGCCTTAATTTTGTCTGTGCTAAACCCACAGCTACAAAATACTTTTCTCTTCATTCTTCTACTAAATTTTCAACTTGGGGTGAAAATGTCAGTGCAATGTGATTTGATACTTTGGAAAGAAAAAAGTGCAAGAATACTAAGATGTGGTTAATTTGACCCTATAGGCTTACTTTCTCAAAGTTATTCATTTTCCAGTCACTTCATATTATGCCAATAATGCAATATTCTCATAAAATGCAAAATGTAAATTAAATTTCCATTCAGAACTTCTGGCATACCACAGGAAGCTAGTTTCCCTGCAGTTATTCTGACTGTGCAATGTGCCACAAACTAAAATGCACTACGATTTTTTTTCTTACCATATTATACTTTCAGAATTTCTGAACTGAAGGGCTTCACATTTCAATGTCTTAAAAAGAGGCTATTCTTAAGACTCAGAGCAGAGCAGCAACAGCCAGTTGTCCTTCTATAGTCATTCGCCCTTTTTCTATCGTAAGAGAATCCCCAGATCTTAGCCATATGCTTGTTGCCACCTAGAATGAGAATTCTACTTCGCAGCTCCTCTGCAGTTGCATATCGACATATAACTAACTTCTGGTTGATGAGATGTGCGTGGAAGTGACAAGTGCAATTCCAAGCTGTACTTTTAAAAGTTGGGATATCCTCTCCCCTTCCCACTTTCAAAATAGTTGCATGAAAACTAGGTTGATATAAAGCAGGCCTGGGAGTAGCCATCTTGAATTGCATGGACATGGGCAATCCCTTAAGGACAGAAACCCTTGGGATGGGGGAGGGACCAACAGGACAGGAGTCTGGGCTTTTGAAAACTTCTCAGAGCACACCTGCCTCAGAACCTGGACTTTTATGTGAAAGAGAAAAAAAAATCTTCCATCTTCTTTAAGCCTCTGTTAGTTTGGGTCTCTGTCACAAATAGCTTCATTTATGTTCTTATTAATTCAAAGGGTAAACAGAAAGCAATGAATGAAAATGATACATGCCCAAATGGAAAACTTGCAGTAAAAGCATTATTTCACATCTCAATCTCACTTTTTGTTTTATTCAGAAAGGTTGCCAGAACTTCTGGAAATGGAGTATCGTGTTTGCAAGTACAGTTCAGTGGAAAATACATACGCGCGCACACACACACACACACACACACACACACACACACACACACGACTCACAATCAGGAGACCTGGGTTCTAGCCTTTACTCTTACTACTTACTGTTTGGTCTTAGACAGTTACATACTCTTTGAGTCTCACTTTCCTCCTCTGCAAAATGGGGCTAACCTCTCTCTCTTTTTAATTAACATCTTTATTGAAGTACAATTGCTTTAAAATGTTGTTTTAGTTTCTGCTGTGTAACAAAGTTAATCAGTTATATGTATACATATATCCCCATATCCCCTCCCTATCCCACCCCTCTAAGTGGTCACAAAGCACAGAGCTGATCTCCCTGTGTTATGCAGCTGCTTCCCACTAGCTATCTATCTTACATTTGGTAGTGTATATATGTCAATGCTACTCTTTCACCTCGTCCCAGCTTACCCTTCCCCCTCGCCGTGTCCTCAAGTCCATTCTCTACCTCTGCACCTTTATTCCTGTCCTGCCCCTAGGTTCTTCAGAACCTTTTCTTTTTTTTTTTTAGATTCCATATATATGTGTTAGCATAAGGTATTTGTTTTTCTCTTTCTGACTTACTTCACTCTGTATGACACACTCTAGGTCCATTCACCTCACTACAAATAACTCAATTTTGTTTCTTTTTATGACTGAATAATATTCTATTGTATATATGTGCCACATCTTCTTTATCCATTCATCTATCAATGGACACTTAGGTTGCTTCCATGTCCTGGCTATTGTAAGTAGAGCTGCAATGAACATTGTGGTACATGTCTCTTTTTGAATTATGGTTTTCTCAGGGTATATGCCCAGTAGTGGGATTGCTGGGTCATATGGTAGTTCTGTTTTTAGTTTTTTAATGAACCTCCATACTGTTCTCCATAGTGGCTGTATCAATTTACATTCCCTCCAACAGTGCAAGAGGGTTCCCTTTTCTCCACCCCCTCTCCAGCATTTATTATTTGTAGATTTTTTTTTTTTTTTTTGCAGTACGCAGGCCTCTCACTGTTGTGGCCTCTCCCGTTGCGGAGCACAGGCTCCGATGCGCAGGCTCAGCAGCCATGGCTCACGGGCCTAGCCGCTCCGTGACCTGTGGGATCTTCCCGGACCGGGGCACGAACCCGTGTCCCCTGCATCGGCAGGCTGACTCTCAACCACTGCGCCACCAGGGAAGCCCTATTTGTAGATTTTTTGATGATGACCACTCTGACCAGTGTGAGGTGATACCTCATTGTGGTTTTGATTTGCATTTCTCTAATGATTAGTGATGCTGAGCATCCTTTCATGTGTTTGTTAGCAATCTGTATATCTTCTTTGGAGAAATGTCTATTTAGGTCTTCCATGCATTTCTGGATTGGGTTGCTTATATTGAGCTGCATGAGCTGATTGTATACTTTGGAGATTAATCCTTTTTCAGTTGCTTCATTTGCAAATATTTTCTCCCATTTTGAGGGTTGTCCTTTCGTCTTGTTTATGGTTTCCTTTGCCGTGCAAAAGCTTTTAAGTTTCATTAGGTCCCATTTGTTTATTTTTATTTCCATTTCTCTAGGAGGTGGGTCAAAAAGGATCTTGCAGTGATTTATGTCATAGAGTGTTCTGCCTATGTTTTCCTTTAAGCGTTTTATAGTGTCTGGCCTTACATTTATGTCTTTAATCCATTTGCAGTTTACTTTTGTGTATGGTGTTAAGAAGTGTTCTAATGTCATTCTTTTACATGTAGCTGTCCAGTTTTCCCAGCACCACTTATTGAAGAGGCTGTCTTTTCTCCACTGTATATTCTTGCCTCCTCTGTCAAAGATAAGGTGACCATATGTGCATGGGTTTATCTCTGGGCTTTCTAGCCTGTTCCATTGATCTCTATTTCTGTTTCTGTGCTACTACCATACTGTCTTGATTACTGTAGCTTTGTAGTATAGTCTGAAGTTTGGGAGCTTCATTCCCCCAGCTCCGTTTGCCTTTCTCAAGATTGCTTTGGCTATTTGGGGTCTTTTGTGTTTCCATACACATTGCAAAATTTTTTGTTCTAGTTCTGTGAAAAATGCCATTGGTAGCTTGACAGGGGTTGCACTGAATCTATAGATTGCTTTGGGTAGTAGAGTCATTTTCACAATGTTGATTCTTCCAATCCAAGAACATGGTATATCTCTCCATCTTTTTGTATCATCTTTAATTTCTTTCATCAGTGTCTTATAATTTACTGCATACAGGTCTTTTGTCTCCCTAGGTAGGTTTATTCCTAGATATTTTATTCTTTTTGTTGGTAAATGGAAGTGTTTTCTTTATTTCACTTTCATATTTTTCATCATTAGTGTATAGGAATGCTAGAGATTTCTGTGCATTTAATTTGAATCTTGCTACTTTACCAAATTCATTGATTAGCTCTAGTAGTTTTCTAGTAGCATCTTGAGGATTCTCTATGTATAGGATCATGTCATCTGCAAACAGTGACAGTTTTACTTCTTCTTTTCCGATTTGGACTTTATTTCTTTTTCTTTTATTTCTTTTTCTTCTCTGATTGCTATGGCTAAAACTTCCAAAACTATGTTGAATAACAGTGGTGGGGGTGGGCAACCTTGTCTTGTTCCTGATCTCAGAGGAAACAGTTTCAGTTTTTCACCATTGAGAATGATGTTGGCTGTAGGTTTGTCATACATGGCCTTTATTATGTTGAGGTGGGTTCCCTCTATGCTCACTTTCTGGAGAGTTTTTATCATAAATGGGTGTTGAATTTTGTTGAAAGTTTCTTCTGCATCTATTGAGAACATACAGTTTTTATCCTTCAGTTTCTTAATATGGTGTATCATATTGATTGATTTGCGTATATTGAAGAATCCTTGCATTCCTGGGATAAACCCCACTTGATCACGGTGTATGATCCTTTTGATGTGTTGTTGGATTCTGTTTGCTAGTATTTTGTTGAGGATTTTTGCATCTATGTCCATCAGTGATATTGGTCTGTAATTTTTTTGTGTGACATCTTTGGTCTTGGTATCAGGGTGATGGTGGCCTTGTAGAATGAGTTTGGGAGTGTTCCTCCCTCTGCTACATTTTGGAAGAGTTTGGGAAGGATGGGTGTTAGCTCTTCTCTAAATGTATGACAGAATTCACCTGTGAAGCCATCTGGTCCTGGGCTTTTGTTTGCTGGAATATTTTAAATCACAGTTTCAATTTCAGTGCTTGTCTGAAATTTCAGTCTGTTCATATTTCCTATTTCTTCCTGGTTCAGTCTTGGAAGGTTGTACCTTTCTAAGAATTTGTCCATTTCTTCCAGGTTGTCCATTTTACTGGACTAGAGTTGCTTGTAATAGTCTCTCATGATCCTTTGTGTTCTGCAGTGTCAGTTGTTACTTCTTTTTCCTTTCTAAACCTGTTGATTTGAGTCTTCTCCCTTTTTTTCTTGATGAGTTTGGCTAATGGTTTATCAATTTTGTTTATCTTCTCAGAGAACGAGCTTTTAGTTTTATTGATCGTAGCTATTGTTTCCTTCATTTCTTTTTCATTTATTTCTGATGTGATCTTTATGATTTCTTCTGCTAACTCTGGTGTTTTTTTGTTCTTCTTTCTCTAATTGCTTTAGGTATAAGGTTAGGTTGTTTATTTGAGATGTTTCTTGTTTCCCGAGGTAGGACTGTATTGCTAAAAACTTCCCTCTTAGGGCTTCCCTGATGGCGCAATGGTTGAGAGTCTGCCTGCTGATGCAGGGGACACGGATTCGAGCCCTGGTCTGGGAGGATCCCACATGCCGCGGAACAACTGGGCCCCGTGAGCCACAACTACTGAGCCTGCGTGTCTGGAGCCTGTGCTCCGCAACAAGAGGCCGCGATAGTGAGAGGCCCACACACTGCGATGAAGAGTGGCCCCTGCTCGCCGCAACTGGAGAAAGCCCTCCCACCACAACGAAGACCCAACACAGCCAAAAATAAATAAATAAATTAATTAATTAAACTTCCCTCTTAGAACTGCTTTTGCTACAGCCCATAGGTTTTGGGTTGTCGTGTTTTCATTGTCATTTGTTTCTAGGTATTTTTTGAATTCCTCTTTGATTTCTTCAGTGATCTCTTGGTTATTAAGTAGTGTATTGTTTAGCCTCCATGTGTTTCTATTTTTTTACAGATTTTTTTCCTGTAATTGATATCTAGTCTCATGGCATTGTCCTCAGAAAAGATACTTGATATGATTTCAATTTTCTTAAATTTACCAAGGCTTGATTTGTGACCCAAGGTATGCTCTATCTTGGAGAATGTTCCATGAGCACTTGAGAAGAAAGTGTATTCTGTTGTTTTTACTTGGAATGTCCTATAAATATCAATTAAGCCCATCTTGTTTAAAGTGTCATTTAAAGCTTGTGTTTCCTTATTTATTTTCATTTTGGATGATCTGTCCATTGGTGAAAGTGGGGTGTTAAAGTCCCCTACTCTGATTGTGTTACTATCAACTTCCCCTTTTATGGCTGTTAGTATTTGCTTTATGTATTGAGGTGCTCCTATGTTGGGTGCATAAATATTTACAATTGTTATATCTTCTTCTTGGATTGATCCCTTGCTCATTATGTAGTGTCCTTCTTTGTCTCTTGTAATAGTCTTTACTTTAAAGTCTATTTTGCCTGATAGGAGAATGGCTACTCCAGCTTTCTTTTGATTTCCATTTGCATGGAATACTTTTTTCCATCCCCTTACTTTCGGTCTGTATGTGTCCCTAGGTCTGAAGTTGGCCTCTTGTAAACAGCAAATATATGGGTCTGTTTTTGCAACCATTCAGCCAGTCTGTGTCAGCTGGTTGGGGCATTTACTCCATTTACACTTAAGGTAATTATCGATATGTATGTTCCTATTCCCATTTTCTTAATTGCTTTGAGTTTGTTATTGTAGGTCTTTTCCTTCTCTTGTGTTTCCTGTCTAGAGAAATTCCTTTAGCATTTGTTGTAAAGCTCGTTTTGTGGTGCTGAATTCTCTTAGCTTTTGCTTCTCTGTAAAGATTTTAATTTCTCCATCGAATCTCAAGGGTAATCTCAGTTGCAGGTTTTTCCCTTTCATCACTTTAAATATGTTCTGCCACTGCCTTCTGACTTGCAGAGTTTCTGCTGAAAGATCAGCTGTTAACCTTATGGTGTTTCCCTTGTATGTTATTTGTTGCTTTTCCCTTTCTTCTTTTAATATTTTTTCTTTGAATTTAATTTTTGATAGTTTGATTAATATGTGTCTTGACGTGTTTCTCCTTAGATTTATCCTGCGTGGGACTCTCTGCACTTCCTGGACTTGACTATTTCCTTTCCCATGTTAGGGAAGTTTTCAACTATAATCTCGTCAAATATTTTCTCAGACCCTTTCTGTTTCTCTTCTTCTTCTGGAACCCCTATAATTCAAATGTTGGTGTGTTTAATGTTGTCGCAGAGGTCTCTGAGACTGTCCTCAATTCTTCTCATTCTTTTTCCTTTATTCTGCTCTGCAGCAGTTATTTCCACTAGTTTATCTTCCAGGTCACTTATCCGTTCTTCTGCATCTGTTATTCTGCTATTGATTTCTTCTAGAGTATTTTAAATTTCATTTATTGTGTTGTTCATCATTGTTTGCTCTTTAGCTCTTCTAGGTCATTGTTAAATGTTTCTTGTATTTTCTCCATTCTGTTTCCGAGATTTTGGATCATCTTTACTATCATTACTCTGAATTCTTTTTCAGGTAGACTGCCTATTTCCTCTTCCTTTGTTTGGTCTGGTGGATTTTTACCTTGCTCCTTCCTTTGCTGCATATTTCTGTTTTCTCATTCTGTTTAACTTACTACGTTTGGGGTCTCCTTTTTGCAGGCTGCAGGTTCATAGTGCCTGTTCTTTCTGGTGTGTGTCCCCAGAGAGTGAGGTTGCTTCAGTGGCTTGTGTAGGTTTCCTGGTAGTGGGGACTGGTGCCTGTGTTCTGGTGGCTGGGGCTGTATCTTGTCCTCCTGGTGGGCAGGGCCACGTCCGGAGGTGTGTTTTGGGGTGTCTGTGACCTTATTATGATTTTAGGCAGCCTCTCTGCTGATGAGTGGGGTTGTGTTCCCATCTTGCTAGTTGCTTGGCATGGGGTGTCCAGCACTGGAGCTTGCTGGCCTTTGGGTGGAGCTGGGTCTTAGTTTTGAGAAAAAGATCTCTGGGAGAGCTCTCACTGATTGATATTATGTGGGGCCAGGAGGTTTCTGGTGGTCCATGTCCTGAACTCGGCCCTCTCTCCTCAGAGGCTCAGGCCTGACACCCGGCCGGAGCACCAAGACCCTGACAGCCACACAGCTCAGAAGAAAGGGAAGAGAGAAAAAAACAAAAAAAAAAAGAAAGAAAGAAAAAAGCGAACAGACAGAACCCTAGGACAAATGGTAAAAGCAAACCTATACAGATAAAATCACAAAAAGAAGCATACACATACATACTTATAAAAAGTGAAAAAGGAAAAAAGAACAAACATATATATATATATATATATATATAAAAGGAAGAGAGCAACCAAACCAATAAACAAATCCACCAATGATAAGCACTAAATATACTAAGATAAACATAAAACCGGAAACAAATGGGGCTAATCTCTTCTTTGATGTTGGCCTCACAGGACTCTTATGAAGTATGAAGAGAGATGATGGCTGGGCAAGTGCTTTGTATTATGTAAGCAAACTTATTATTAAAATATTCCCAACAAACATCCTCCTTTATGCAAGGTGGCTCATATCAACACCCAGTGGCCGGATGTACCTTCTTGATGAACAAAAGGTCTGCAATCACCTGTTTCTAGCTAATGTGGTTAGAGATCAGTGTATGGTGTTAGGAGCAGACTACCTCCTGGTGCTAGTCTTTCAATGAATGATCAGAGATGTCACCCTAAGCCCCAACTTCTCAACTTGCATTGTATCACTGATTAGAAACACAAAGGGTTTGGATCAAACAGTGCAACTTTTTTTTTTTTTTTTTTGCGGTAAGCGGGCCTCTCACTGTTGTGGCCTCTCCTGCTGCGGAGCACAGGCTCCGGACGCGCAGGCTCAGTGGCCATGGCTCACGGGCCTAGCCGCTCCATGGCATGTGGGATCTTCCCGGACCGGGGCACGAATCCGTGACCCCTGCATCTGCAGGCGGACTCTTAACCACTGCGCCACCAGGGAAGCCCCAGCGCAACTTTTTAAATAGAAAAATAGCTCATAGTCCATGTACCACTAAATATGGCATACATCTCACCATGCCACACATCTCATCCACTAAAATATGTCTGCTTTTTCTGTTGGATACACGGATGGCAGAATCAAATCCTGATAAGATGTCTCTATTTTCCTTCCTCACATAGATATACATATAGCAGAAACCAAGTGAGAGAGAAAAACACAAAACATTATATACAAACAGACAATAAATGTATCTTTCCCGAGAAAACATCCTGCATGATCATCCTGAGCCAAGACTTGTGGCTCAGTTCCATCAATCGTCAATTGATGATGATATTTTATAAATCCTGGGGAAACAGGGTACTGGCTAATATTTATCCAGCAGTCATTATGGGCTGGCACTGCAGCACTCTAAGGGCTTCAAGGCTATTCTCTCCTTTAATCCTCTCAACAGCCCTATGAGATACATGTTATCATCCTCCTGCATTTTATAGATGAGAAACTGAGGGTCAGAGAAATTAAGCCACTCCCCAAGTTCACCAGCTTACTAGTGGTACAGCCAAGATTTAAACCCAGGAAGGCTCACCTTCAGAGTTCACATAATTAACCCTTATCTCACTCTGCCTCTTATTTAAATGCCAACAATAAAAATAAATGTTCATATTCCTTTTGGAAATACTTTCTGATAAAATAAATCTTTCAACTGGAAAGAATGCCAGAACTCTTTAGAGGCACCCATACAGTAGCTGTTGTAACTTTTAAAAAATGAATAAGTGAAGGAATATTACCCACGGAGACTAGAAGCCAGGGATGTGAACTATCCCTCACTCACCCCTGTCAGGTCCCACAGTCTCATCTTTAGCTCTTATAATGGTACTACTCACTACAGGACCTCTGTGTGGGGTAGGCAGGCAAAGGTGATACCACATATCAACTTTACCAGTGGTTTTCCATTAATTCCCTTCACTTTCTCAAAAAAGCAACAGTTTAGCCTGACACAGCCCTAGATAAACCAAAATGGAACCCCCCGAGGCCAACAGAAAAGCAATGGCTTCATTCTTTACCCATACCTCCGACTGCCTGAAAGCTCTGCAGGTCCAAAGGTAGACTGAAGATGGCTCTGTGTTGGGCTGTTTCCTCAAACTCCTACCTCTCTGCCACATCCTCTCCCACACCTAGCCCAGAAGCCCAAAGAGGAGGATCTGGTGTGTCCTGCAGGGAGGGGAGAAACACAGTGGGACTGGAGAAATCAGTAAGGGGCCAGACTGCTGGGTCCAATCTGGAAGCCACTAGCACCATGTGCCTCCCAAGCATTTGAAATGTGAGCAATCTGAATATAGCTGTGCTCTAAGTGTAAAATACGTGCTGGATATCAAAGACTTACTATAGAAAAAAATGTAAAGTAGTTCATTAACAAATGTTAATATTGATTACATGTTGAAATTATTTTAAAGTCTAGCATTAAAATTAATTAATTAGTATAACTACTTTTAAAATAAAGCTGCCAGGATATGTATATATGAACACACATGTGGCTTGTATTACATATTTCTATTGGACAGTCATCTTACACACCACATGTAAGGATTTGGACATTATCCTAAGAACAATGGCAGCTACTGTGAGCTTTTAAGCAGAGGCATACCACGATCAGGTTTGAATCTTTAAAATATCACCCTGGCTACAAAACGGAGAATGGGCTGCAGAGGGAAATAAGCTGATGTGGCAGACTCTCTAGGAGGCTCTACAACCATCTGAGAGAGAGAAGACTGTGGCTGGAACATGGATGGCACTGCTCCTAGCAGCAGAGATGGAGAGAAGTGAATACAAAACATAGTTAGAAAGTAATGCCCAAAAGTTATAGAAAATGATTGAATAAGGGGGAAACAAAAGGTTGTGTACAGGGATGACTCCCAAGGTTCTGCTATGAATAGAGTGGGTGGGCCATTCAGTATCCACTCTCTAGTAATTATACATCCAAGTAAAAATAGCCCATCAAGTTATCCCGGGGTCGCAGTATTCTGCCTGCATTAAGTTCTTCTGCAAGAGGCATGAATCATGGATGCTCTGAGTACTCTGGAACTAGCATATGCTATTCCAAAGTGCTTTCCTTCTGAAGAGCTCCCAGAACAAGTAACTCAAGATTCTGCCAAGACAAGAATCACTTTGGAAAGCTGTCGGAAACGATGAAGTTTATTGCTGCTACGATCAGGAAATGGGCTGAAAGCACAGCCAGTGGGATGGGCTGTGGTGGAAGCTGGGTGGGGTCTTTGCTCCTGTGCCCCTTCCTGGCTTCTCTCCTAGAAAACTCCAGCAGAATACTGCAGGAGAACCAACTTTGGAGTCAGATCTTGACTTAAAGTCAGCTTAGCTCCTTATTAGCTGGGTATCCCTGGGCTCTTCTAGGCCCCTATTTTTCCTCCCTGTGATGGGAAAATCACCACCCACCTTGGGAGGATTCAGGGCAGGGACACAGGTACGGCGCCAGCAAGCAGCGCCTCAAACCGGGGCTGAGGCCTCCCCTCCTTCAACCCACTCAACATCCGTCTTCCAGAAAGGGACAGGCGGCGGCAGGTGTGCGTGAACCTCCTAATCTTCACCTGTCTCAGCTCTCACAGGTGAAAGCATGACACCATCTCAAGAAAAGCTGGGCTGGGTGTTTTCGGCATTAACCTCATGGAGAACCCAGCACTGAGCCGAGGCTGCCAGGACAGGGGGCGGACACTCCTTGCAGGGCAAGCATTATCATGAATAATTAAGGCAAAGCTCTGCTTATCAAAATAAATGAACAAAGGATGCCTCCGGCACTGCAGCCACTACTTTTTTTTTTTGGTTGTTTTAGGAGACCACTGTTCCTCAGTCACCCGGCTCCTTCCAATTTGATCATCTTCAGAGGCCTCCCTATTAATTTGGGTGAATCAGCAGCTTCCCCTCCGTAGAAAGCTGCAGCCATAAATCACAAATACGAGCATGTGTGAAATTATATAGCATGGGGCCCAGTGTAGTAATAAACACATTTATATTTCATAACTGCTGTTTCCTCCACACTCAAGCCGGCTCACTGCCCGGACCCCAGCGGCCGGCAGGCACCCACACCCGCCCCGTGGGCAGCGCGCTGGCTTCACGCGCCGGCCTCAGAACTGCGATCTGCCGGCTCCTCTCCGCGCCGCGGCAGGCAAGGAATCAATCATACCTGCTCACGGCCCTGTGTGCTGCGCAGCGGAGACACAAATGAGCAGGTGACCTTTCAAGCCGCGTCAAAATGGGCCCTTGACCCCGAGACCTCAAAACTTCAGCGGTTTCACTGTCTGAATCAGTCAAGTGAAAAGACCCATGTTTGCACAATATGAGTGTGTTTACACAAAGATTTAACGCCTCAATAGAGCAAAAGCTGTTCAGTTAATTTTAATTATTGCTTTATTCTTCTCACAACAGATTTTTTTAAAAAAATGTTTAATAGTGACCTCATTGTAATTGATTCCATAAACTTTGTGCCTCTGGTCCTTCTAACTCGTGCGATGACACTAGTGGGAAAGATGCATGAAAGGTTTTCCGTAGTCGAAAGGATTATTTCCAGTCCCTGCCATTGCTTATTTAACATTCTTTGTGGAAAAGATGGACACCAAGGAAAACCACAGGAAGAACTTCAAGATCTGACTGTGGGAGGGGGGAAAAGACACACATGGGTTAGAAAGCGTTCTAATGCTTAGCAGCAAATTCTAAGCAAGCAAGAAGCTCATATCAAATGAGGATGAGGGCCCTGCCAGTTCTAATGATCTGTTATGATTATTTCTTTGGCAGGTAGAATAAATAAAAGGGGGAAGTAAGTTTGAAAATATGAAGATGCACAGGAACCCAAGATCAGACAAAATTAATCTACAGGCAAACAATCCTCAAAAATAGAGCCCTCAAGGGTCATGTGTGCTGTTCCTTCCACCTTCCAGAAATTTGGCTTTTGGTGTTAAAACCTTTTCTTTCTTCAGCTCTCCGGAAGACAATGCAAGTGCTTGTCACTCGGAGGTTCCTATAGATCCTTTTGGCAGAATGCTAGAAAGCAGCTATTCCTCACCACATGCTTTTGTGAATACAGAGGGGAGATGGCTGCACACAGCAGCAGAATCTTCACCTGAGTTTGGGATCTTTGCCCACTAGGGGATTTATAATTACCGTATTGATCAAGTGTTTTTCTCCTTAAGACGTTTAACACGTCCATAAACATCCTCCAAAAAGTGGGGCAAAAGAGGGATAAACAGGATTACTTTTTAACTCTGTAATTATCATACAAATAAAAATAAGAGCACAAATTATTTGTTCAAACTCCCCAAGCAAAGCTCTGGTATACCTAAGACAGCAACGAGTAACCTACACACCAAGATCCATCCATCCACAGCTTCTCCCACCTCTTCTCTAAGGCACTCCATTTGGATTTTCCAGTTTAGTAAGGAAAGAGGACTAAGGTGCATTCTTGTAAGGGGTCAGGAGAAGTTTTCATTTATTATTTCTCTCCATACATTTTCTAAAACGTGCAAATGCGCTAGTACTGAGCTATCACTTCAAGAATCAATGCCTTGCACTTGTTGGCATCTTCAAAGCTTTCTTTCTTAAAATAGAAAAAAAAAAGCCAACCAAGATTAAAGATTCTTAAATTCAATCTAAATAGAATATAGGAATAGATAAGACAAACTTTCAGTTCTCTTAGCTATTCTAAACTTGTCATACTGGATATATAACAACTCACCTGTTACTTCTTATCTACATATGTGTGAGATAAGAAGGATGGCAAAAGTTAAGCCATTTATTTTGCTGAACCATAAACACAACTAAACTCATTTATATTCTGTTTGAATTTAGCCCCATCCCCACAAAAATAACTGATTTCCAAAGGACAAACAGAATGGGGTATGCTCTAGAGTTCATCACAGGAAAATCATTCTCAGAGCGTTAGTCTCCTCATCTATAAAATGGGAATAATGAGAACATTTACCCCACAGGTAAGTGAGGGTTAAATAAAATGAGGTACGTAAAAGCCCTTGGTGAGCTATGACAACCTATACAAGTGACATCTTATTGCGTACTTCCTTGGATAAAGCAATAATGTGTCAAGCAGCCATCCAGGCTTGGTCCCCAACTGCCTTCTCATTTCCAAAGCCAATGTGAGTAGGAATGCCTCAGCCTACCCTTCCTTTAGTACATCTGCTCTGGGGAGCTGACTAAATAACCATTGCCTCTTCAGGTCATCAAGATAAATATTACTAATTCCCTACTGTACCTAAAACTAAGGTCCGATAACAACTGTGATCCAAAACATGGCACTTACCACGACCCCAGGAGGCCAGCCCACTAGTCGCAATCTCTCCAAGTGGCAAGGGATAAGCTAATCTGTGTGAAAGACACAGATGTCACGTCCTCCCTATAGCCACATTCACATGTATGAGAGGAATAATGTCAGCAGTATTATCTCCAAACAGCAAGGACAATGCCACACAATTATAATAGCATATTGTCCATTGTATCTGGGGATGACATGTCTGACAATGTTATTTTCTATGCATGTGAATGCAGCTGAAAGGGCCAATGCATAATTCACATCTCCTGACAAAATGCAAGCATGAAGGATGTGTCCATTAGATAATGCCACTTAAAATCCCTTTACGTGAGGTAGCACCTTTCTCCCTGGGAACTCAAAATGCTTCACGGTCCTTTCCTCACGATGCTGCTGTGAACCAGACAGTGAACGACAGCAAATGCACTGAGGTAGCACATGCCAGTATAATACAGTTTTCCCAATAAAAGGTCCATTTTCTGACTGAAAATATTTATTCTCAGCCTTATTTCTGCCCTAACAGTCAACTTTCTCTTTGATAATAAGGAAACAATTGTTACAATTTGGCGAGACTGCTGTACATGAGAGGACGGGTAGAAAATGATCGTTAGTGCCTGGTCAGCTGGACCCATTTCCTGGCTAAAAGCCTCTCTCCCACCTACCAGCCTGGCAGCCCATGTGATTTAAATCCCTGCCTCAGCAAAATCTCAAATTATTACAGGTCAGGAGCCTTCAGCAAGAGGGGAGGGGATGTCGCTTGTGAGGAGCTACAATCATGAATGTTAATTCTAGAAAGCTAGGCATCGGGTAGAGGTGGAGAGATTTCCCTGTGTCATGACGGGGGGAACAGCACATTTTCTAAGACCCAAAAGAAATAATACATTATACAGTAGTTATATTCTGTCAGTTTTTAAAAGAGCACAAAAGGGAAGGCAAGACCTGGCTGTAGTCTTAAAAGGATGAGGAAATATTTTGCAAGTGGTGCAGAGGAACCCAAAAGAGAAGGAGCAAAGGACGGCTAAGGTTGCGTTAGGCCAGGGTTTCTCAATCTCGGTCCTGTGGACGCTTGGGTCCCATGAGTCTCCTTCGTGGAGGCCGTCCTGTGCACTGT
>NW_006797957.1:456295-460820 GCF_000442215.2 Lipotes vexillifer | reverse complement strand
CATTCCTGCCCTCCACGTACCAGATGCCAGTAGCAATCCCCCTCCAAGATGTGACAACCCAAAGTGTCTCCAAACATTGCCAAATGCCCCGAGGGGGAAAATGGGCCCAAGTTGAGAATCAGAGCATTAGGCAACTAATGATCTCACATTTGGGGAGTGCAGCTGGGCTAAAAGGTTTACTCTCACACATAATGCACGGCCTCTTCAGCCACTGAGAGGAGGTCCCAATACCCACCCCCACCCCGAACAGTCATGAGACTTTCATGCTCCTGCCGGAACCTCATTAGCTTCTCAAGTTCTTGGAGGGTCAGGGAAGGCCCGCCGAGTGGATCAGCTCCCGTGGTGAGCAGGCAGCCATGTGAGGCTGTGCACACAGGGTGGCCAGCTGAAGGGCGGAGGAGGGCTGAATCCAGCTCTGCTGCTCAAGCACAGGCCACATCTGCCCACGGAAGGCGCACCTTTTTCTGCTTCACACAAAAGCACGATATGGGTTAGCAGCAGCCCGACTGGGCAGCTAGCAGCCATCAGATTCCTCTTCTTCAGGCTCATCAACTGATGAGCCTCATACAAGAGGTAGCAACACTGCGTGCAGATGAGAATTAGCAAAGCAGGTTTTTTTGTGACTGAGGAGAATCGAAAGTTTGAAGCAGCTACATGGAACATCTCCTTTCCTCAACCCCCAAAGCATGCTTGCACTCCCACTATCGCTTTCAATATGGAGCCATGCGAAGAATAAAGATCTGCCTGCCTGAAGAGCAGGAAGAGAGGAAGCTAGGAAGCGGGTCCCGGTGTTTGTTTATGGCCAGGGCTAATCATGACTGCTTCAGTCTTCCAAGACCTCTGTCTTGGTTTCTCAGGTCTTACCAGAGCCAGAATGCAGATACATCCAATCCACAGGTGAAGAGGAAAGGACAAAGACAGCCAGGACTTCCTTGGACTTTTCCTCCATATCCTGCTTCAGTTGACTGCAGATGACCCATAATATTTCGGAGTGATTAACAATGGTCCTTTTAATAGAGACAGCAGAAATAATACTATACCTGCTCTGTAGTTATCCTCTGATAATAAGGTTTTCTTTTGCAGTTCGATCGCTACTAACAGCTAGCTGGTTTCCTTAAGATCTATGGAACACTGCACTATTCTCTCCATCATCCTAGCCTAGTTTGAGGCCTTCTACCTATTTTAAGGATACTTTAAACAGAAATGATTCCATAGAGCCTGATCTGATCTACTAGCGGCAGGGCTGTTGCTCAGAATAGAGCTTCTCTTTCTTCACTTTCAATAGAGGAGGGTAGATCTCATTAGTATGGGAAGCCAGCACTAGCCATTAGCGTTGAGTAAGAGTTGCCTCTGCTAACTATTTCTGTGCACAGTCACACAACATGCTCTGAGTTTTCTCAATAAAACAGCTCTTCCCAGGGGGATAAAGTTGCCTCTTCAAGGGGCCTCAATTTACATATACTTTCTCAACCGTTTAAAGTGAAACCTCCTTGAAGCACCATTTCACTTCTGAAGAATCTTCCTCCCCATACTTCCAGGGAGAATGTCAATAATGATGAAATGGAAACCTCTACTTAGGAAATAAAAATGATATGGAAAGTAATTACACTTTTTAAAAAAAAATAACAAAACTGATTTTAGGTTTACTTTGCACCACATTTGTTTGTTTGCTATAAGGAAAGAAAAATAAGGTGTGCAAACATGCTTATTTCTATGTAAATGCAATGTATCAGCAAAGAGTACTTAGGACATGCACTGTGCACATCAGAGGAATGAAATCCATAATGGAAAGGCATGGGTCTAGAAGCTTCCCTTTACTCTTTCTTAATGAATAAAACAGTTGGGAAAATCCTATAGTTGCTTTTAGTCCATTTGATTTCTTACTTTATACTCTGTATGATATCAAGAATGGCTACAAAGGAATTTGGTCCAGTTAAGAGATAAAGTGGTACTCCCCTTAAGATGTTAAAGATGCTGCTTTGTTATTAAGTTAGAAATGTTCATGTTTGCACAAATTCTATTAGTGCCCATGTCAACTATAGATGTGTAATAATTTGCCCATTCTTTCTTAAGAAGATCAAATCCATCATTGAAGTAATAAGTCTTCAAACGCCTTGTTTCTTTTAAACTATATTCAAAAGGTAAGCAGAGAGAAGAAAGACTTCAAGATTCTAATGTGTTTTCATAGCTAAAGGATTTAGTTGAGAAAGCAGGCTGAAGGGACGCAGGTGCCAGACATTGTGTAGAATTTGCACTTATGCTCCATTAATTGCCAGCATATCTTCCTTTCCCTTTTTCCTCCCCTCCCCCCATTAAATCCCTTTGGAAAACAGCAGAGCAGCAGGCCCAGACTGGTACCCAGCAGCAACACCAGGAGCAGAAGTAGCCAATTAGCCTCCAGAACACAAAGAGGGGGAAAAAAATTGATGCAGTTACCTAGCAACCAGAAAGAGCAGAAACAGCTGTGTAGCAGGCCCAGGCTGGTACCCAGGCAGAAACAGGATAGCCAATTAGCACACTGTATTTAATGCTGATGTGGTTTCCTAGTAACAGGCTGTACAAGTCTGTCTGTTGCATTTTCTCCCTCCCTTCCTCACATTTTCCTCAATCATGCACAGTATTACTATTTGCCCTAATTACTGTTTCTCCACTGCTTCAAGCAGCCATTATTTTGTCCCCAGAGAAACTGGAAGAACTCAGAAAAAAATCTTCTGTAATGACAGTATTTAGTTTCAAATTCAGATTAGCTGTAAAGCCTTGAGACACTAAACAACAACAACAAAGAACGAAAAAACAAAAAGCCAGTAAATCGCCTTCTGCCTAAGTTTATAAGCAGCCTATGGTACCTTTTCTTCATGCTAATATTCACATGTGAGTGAAACAAGAAACATTTAATAATGCATACCGTCATTCTGCCATACACTACATTTTCGAATAGGTTGAATCCTCTGTGTACTTGAATTTATTCATATTGATTTTCTGACACTCTCTCCTGAACACTGGGAACATAAAATGTCTTATTACCTATATCAGAGAAGGGAGATGTATCTTTTGTTGCTCTTTTTAAAATACTGATACTATGTTCAATAGGCTCATGACCAATTGAGAATTCGGTATGAGGAATCATTATTTCCTTTCTACAATAGAAGTTGAGTACAGGTGAAGAGTGTGTGAATACCGCAGTAAGGGGATTCAAACGCCATGTTGTAAGTTCATAATCACAGTAATGAACTCCAGTGAGGTGATAGTAAACCTCATGAACATACAAAATGAAGACAGAAAACATTTAAACATGACTATCGTGCAGCTATTCTAAAATATTTCCAACTGCACACTGCCCATCTTATATACTAGAATATGTACTGGTGTCAACCTTTTTCCTAGGTTCTAGTCATCAGGGCACAGATTACATAATTTCACATCTTTAGGGCATCCTTTAGACTCCTAGAACCTGTCTCATTTTAACAGTACCTTCAATATTGGAACAATCTATCATCCTTCTTACAAAATTCCCCTGCTGTGAAAACTCCAAGGGCTCCAGAAGAAGACATCAGACACCAAAACACACTTCAATGGGCAATACTCTTCCACGAAGGAAAAGGACCTTCTCCATTGAGGATGGCTTCTGGCTTCCTGCCCACAACAAAAGGATTGATGGCTTTTGTCAACTTTAGCTCACCTAGTGGAACGGTTGAAACTATTGTATCCCAACAGATTTGGGATTTTTAAAATTTTTACATTGTTTGACTGAAAACAGTATGCATAATACTGTTTTACTTTACTGAGTTCCATAAATTAAATGTCAATTACAGTAATGGAAAGAGGATACATTCTGAAGACAAAAACAACAAAAAGAAGTCTAAAGTATAGCTTGCTGACACCAGATGAGTGGCTTATTATATAAAATGAGTTTTAAATTGTAAGTGCATTTTTATTTTGCAAATAAAATAAAAGGAGTCTAACCTGACTGCAGGTAACTTTTGAAGGGAAGAAAGGAAAAGATGCAAAGTCCAAAAAGGAAGAAAGTCTGCCAAGTAGGCCTGGTTTAAGACAAAGCTGGACCTAGGATCCATAAGGAATTAGTAATGGGGCACCCTGGTCTTCCATCCCCCAAAACTTATTGGCTTCCATCCTGGGTCAGTCCCCAACTCACCTACCTCAATAAGCACAGATAATAGAGGAGGAGGCAAGGTGAACATAAATATGGGACAGACCACAGAAAGTATATTCTCTCTGCAGACACCCTTAAATAATTTAAGTAGGTTGACTTCCATTATATAAACTAGTCAGGTCCTAACACTGGCAACCAAATATGGAGACACTGCAGGAATGGGGGGTGACTCTGTCACTGGTTGGCCAAATAGCCGGCACATTAAAAAGTCACTAACTTTTGTTTATTTTGAATGGTCTTCCTTCTATTAACATTTAGCTTAATAACTGTCCTGTCAATATATTACTTTAAAAAATGGCTGAAAAGAGGTTACTCTTAGAAAATGTAGAAAATCCATCAGCAGGGGGAGGGGAA
>NW_006797957.1:448152-456285 GCF_000442215.2 Lipotes vexillifer | reverse complement strand
GGGGAAGAGTGGGAGGTGGAGAATGCTGCTCCAGCTTCCAACACGCCCCCATCTTGACTCCCTACTTGCTTGCAGATTCCTGAAATTCCACTGAGTCTCCTATAACTGAAGATTCAAAACATAATAAAAAGATTTCAGTGTTTTATACTGGTTGATGGATATGTAATCCACCAATCAATAGTGTACCAGATCCTTTCTGATGTAATGGAGGGTAAAGGAAGGCTAAAAAGGCAGGAAGTGACACAATATAGGAAAGCATCAAGTGTAAGATTCTTTGGTGGGGCATGAAGAAGGAATGAACTGAGATTTTTAGAAAAAAAATTTGCCGCCATCCAGTTCGCCTCCATTAGACTGGGGACAAATTGAAACTGCCTGGTTTAAAGGGCCACGCTCTCTCCATTTGGTAGCTGATGGCCTGGCTTTGAGTCCCATTACACATATATCCATAGTAGGCTGGATTCCCAAAGAGTTCCATTTGCTTACCAGAATTAACTTCTTTCTATGAAAAGTTTGTTTCCTCATGATCCATATTCAAGGTTTCAACTACAATTTCTACAAAATTCAAACTGAATATTTTTCAAAGAAAGGCACATCATTTTACAAATACTTTTTCATCTGTCCTTGTATTTCAAGTAATTTTTTCAAAAGGATTATTCCAAAGCTTAAAAAAAAAAAAAAAAAGGTTTTGGTTTTGGTTTCATTACACGTGACTTTCTTGAACTCCCCTTTGTTTCCTGATTCAAACAGAATCACTCCTTTACTATTTCAACTTCAGGAGACATAAAAAAACTATTGCCGGGGGCTTCCCTGGTGGCGCAGTGGTTGAGAGTCCGCCTGCCGATGCAGAGGACGCGGGTTCGTGCGGCTGGGCCCGTGAGCCATGGCCACTGAGCCTGCGCGTCCGGAGCCTGTGCTGTGACGGGAGAGGTCACAACAGTGAGAGGCCCGCGTACCGCAAAAAAAAAACCCCACAAAACTATTGCCTACCACCAATTAATTCTTACAATATTATCTTTGCCTGCACTCTTTACAAAGCTCCGTTTAACTTTCCTCCAACCTCCCAATATAATATATACAGGATAACCATAATGATCATGGTTATTAATATTCTTACTGTATTAGAAATAGCGTCTATACATTAATTATTTATTAAAGGGAACAGTTTTTTTCAGGTTCACACTTGGCCTTCCCCATGCCATTCCTTCATTTGCACAGACTTCTCATGAACCACTTTTCCTCTTTAGCAAACAGAGCTGGCCTAACCTTTAAATCTTAGAATGTATAAAATTCGATTACTTCCATTGCCTTTTCTGAAATGAGATTCCTCTTTTCTCTTCCTTCTTCCTACCTCCCATCCCCAATCCATGCTCTATTCTCTTCTGAAATCAGGTTCTAAATATAATAGCTTTATGAAACCATATTTCAGGCTTTTGTATCAAAAAATGAGGTTCTTAGAGATGGGGGAAGGAACAGTACCTAGTATAGTGGGTGTTCAATAAATACTGTTTATGGTGAAATACTTTTTAATTTCATGATTTTTTCTTTCTCCTCAATTCTTATCTTAACATATTTATTTACTTTGTGACTACCAATTATCCATTAAAAGGACACCTGGAATAGGCATCCCACAAAGCCTACAGTTATTACCATATTATAATAATAAAATAAATGTGTTTGCTGTGTATATGCTGAGTTTAAGCCATTCTACTCAATATATGTTTACCTAAATTTATCTTCATAAATGTTAAGAGCTAGCATATTGCTAAATTATCATGTGGTGAACTCTAAGATTTTCCTGAATCATAAAATTCTCCCATCAATTGTTTTCACCACCTCATTCACGCCCCTTCTTTCAAACTCTTTCTCTTAAGCCCCTGAATATGCTAAATCCAAACTATCAAACCCTCCCATTAAACTCTCTCCACCTTGTGAACTGAACAGTTAACCCTTATGCTAGTTTCCATCCCATAATAGGGGTTTAATGAGTTTCTGCCTCAACACATGGATAAACTTCATTAGCAGCCATGTGTCTCAGCATATTAAAGGCCCTTTAATGTCTTAAAATTGCCCTATTTCAGTTGCTATTGTATAAATTCAAAGAATTCTTATCTATGGAGCTGAGGAGGTTGAAAGTGGTCGATGAGCCCCCTACAGTTCCAGACTGAGGTATTTAATTTTATCCTGCTGGTACGCCTGGCCTCGAATTAGGGTTTCTATTTTATATACATTAGTGTATTATCACATTGGCATCATTTTAAAAGACGAACAGCATCAGTAAAAAACACCCTTTCCAGAAAGAGAAGAGCGACTTCGTATCTCTGAATCATCCATGCTGCTTCTGACCACAGACAGGAGCCCTAATCTCATTTAATGCCCTGTCTTCCTTTAGAACTCCTTATCTGACTGGCTCTCCCCTTCTTAACTGCTGGTCATTTCTGTGGCACAGCACCTGACATCTATGGGCACTTAATACCTGTTTGTAGAATGACTGAATGAACAAAGTAAATAAGAATACTACTAAATTCTACTAAATAGAATGCAAGCCTAAGGGACATGGTACAAATTTTAATTCTGCCGGTGGCAGGTTGTATACACTGGACTAAGGCATTTTTATAGTTTTGGTCCTCAGTTTCCACTATATGTGATAATGCTTGTTTTTATTACTTCATATGGATAGAGTATAAACATTTGTCATTTTAATGAGTGAATTGGGAATGTTATAAGAAAGTCTCTCTTTAATTTTAAAGTAAAAAAAAAACGGTTTAATAGTAATGACCATAATAATAATAACTATTGCAGTAACAATAATGGGCCTGGAAACGGAAGATCATTCCTTTGTAATT
The DNA here is from genome assembly GCF_000442215.2 of Lipotes vexillifer. Taxonomy (NCBI): domain Eukaryota; kingdom Metazoa; phylum Chordata; class Mammalia; order Artiodactyla; family Lipotidae; genus Lipotes; species Lipotes vexillifer. The sequence continues at coordinate 453,442 of NW_006797957.1, read as the reverse complement.
TCCTTGCTCTGGCTCTTAGTCACTTGATGAGGCAGTATGTTTAAGGATCCTGCCAGTTCTTACCTATTTAGAAGACACTTAAAGTAGTTTTCATTGTCAACTTGTATTTAAATGATAAGTTTCTCATTTCCTCTGAATGGGTTATGAAGAAAAATATCTGTATGACTTCTTTTCCCCTCATGAGTTAGCACAGAAGTTAAGAGCTCGGACTGCAGCAATACTGTCTGATTTGAATCTCGGACCAGCCATCTAGGACCTCTGTGACACTGGACGAGTTACTTGACCTCTCCTGGTCTCATTTTTCTCCTCTTTGAAATAAGAATAGCACCTGTGTCATTAGATTAATATAGCTTAAAGGGTTACCTTTGTAAAAGATTTCTGTTAAAAAAAAAAGACAACAGGCCCAAAATGGAGTCATTTGTGCTAAGCCCCACATCATCAAACCAAGACTTAATACCTTACTTAACTATAGTTTTAGCCTCCCCCAATAATGAAATCTTAAACAAGTCAATCTGGAATTACCTGGTCAGCACTAGTGAGGTAATCTGCCTGAGAGACCCTGCCATCCCCCCTAAAGGAAGATGATCTTGCCACAAACAGCTGTTTGCTGGTATAACTTCCTTGTCCTGCCACCTTCTGCCTATAAAAGTCTTACATTTTGTACAGCTCCTCAGAGCTCCTTGCTATTTGCCAGATGGGATGCTGCCTAATTCTTGAATCATTGAATAAAGCCAATAAGATCGTTAAAATGTACTCAGTTGAATTTTGTTTTTTAACAGATTTGGAGGCAGTGGTGCGATCCAAAGGAAACTTCTGATGGTTTCAGAGATAACGAGAAACACAGGCACTGGTACCTGTAAACCCTTTGAGTTCTTTGTCTGTCTCATCATTTTCAAGGGCTATGGGTAAGTTCCTCTCAGCTCTGAGTTCTGCTCTCTTTGCATTGAGCTCCTGATCCAATTGGCTTTCCAGTGCAAGGTTAATGGGCCAGTCTAGTATGACAGGAGGCTCTAACAGAGTGCCAATCCTTAGCCCTTGGTTAGACCACAGCCCCAGTCCAGGGCTTAGTGGGTCAGCGTGAGCTGGCAGACGGTCCCACCTGGAACCCAAGTCCCTAGCCCTTGGTTAGTCCACAGTCCCCATTTATTAGAGACTGTTAGTGTAGTCTGTAGTTCCTCATTGGGAACAGCTGGTGGTGTCCACCTAGCACCTTCTCTTGGCCAGCATGCAGTAACATCTCTTTGGTTACTGCTGGTATGTTAGTGTGCATATGAGGTAAAGACTATTGCTAATGGGAATCTCAGAAGACAAAAGTCACAAAATTGATGGGTATGGTCGAGCACTTAAAAGCTGTTAGACCACTTGTCACCTAACTCAAAAGACTCCTGTGTTAGGATAAACTGGTCACAAAACAGGTTAGACTGACACCAGGTCACCTGCCGATCCCAAAAAAATTTCCACACAACAAGGTATGCTGTAAAATACCACACAATCCCCAACCCAGTACCACATCCCTCTTGGGTATTAATTTTGGCTCTGAGAGACCCAAGGCTTAGCTAAAAAAATTAGGATCCTTATGTCTCAAAGAACTGAGTACACTACCTCTGGCACACCTGCTTATTTTATGTCTAAGAACTATGGTCCCGGAAGCTATAAATATCTTAACAACAACAATGGCAAAACCTTACTAAAGACAACCTAGAATTACAACGGCCATTATAGGGAATGTTCCAATTAGACATGCTCATTTAAGAAAGCATGCCTTAGAACAAGCGTTCCCAAATCAAACAAACAGAAGGGGATACCTACTGTAATTGGCATGCAGAGGCTCCAAAAGGCTCCAAAGTTCCAAACTACCTTCACTGAAAGATGTGTTATAAAAGGTTAATGAAAAGACTCAAGAGGTACCTAAAACCAAAGACCACAGGAGGGACACAGTTCCTACTGCTCCCCTCTACCCCGCCTTGCTGTAACATTCCTTCTACTGTCTTCTGTCTGAACTGTCTTTCCATTCTGAAGAGACTACAGGACTGAACAAGTCTGCCAAGTTAGTGGCCATACAGACACCCCCATATCTACCCTCAAAGGAAGGTCCCCATATGCACCCCTCCCAGAGTGACAGGACTCCGAGAGATTTTCTGGTAAACTGCTACATTATTCCCTTAAACAGCCAAGGAAAAATAAAATTAAAATTAATGGAAAAACCTTGTCAAATTCTGGTAGATACTACAGCCTGCAGATGGGATCCTGGGAAACTGGCAGAAGCCAGCGAAGAGTGAGAGCTCTTACCAGAGGGAGCTCTCCTGAATTTCTGTCTGTTATGCCCAGTCGGTAGAGGAAAATAAAATTTCACATTGCCCCTTCCTTTCTAAATCCAGATCCATTGGTTATTGATCCTTTCTCTCCCAAGGACAGCTGTTACCTTCTTGTTTGTCTTGTTTTACGTCCTGAGAACTTGGTTTGTCAATTTGACGGCCTCAAGATATGACTGGGCAGAAATGTAGGTTACATCCCATTTGCAGCTAGATATGGCTGGACAGAAATGTGGGTTAAACTCCATTTGCAGCTTGGGTATACAGCCAGCCCTCAGGGGAATTGTCTAAGTCTTTTTTCTTTCTTTCTTTCTTTCTTTCTCCTTTTGGCTATCTTTGGGAGTGGCTCTGGATCTTGGGAGGGTAATAACTTTTGCACCCTCTTTGGGGACACCTCTTGAGTCCACAGGATTGTTCAATACTGCCAGTACTTTTTATTTCATTTTATTTATTTATATTTATTGCGTGTGTCAGCTGAAAACTGACAAGATATTTGAAAGCATTTTTTAAGTAGCTCTGTGATCAGAAGTTGGCCAAACTGGAAGCTGATATTCAGAGCCTGACAGAAAAAAATTTTGAAACCTTCTCCCCTAAGATAAATGAAACTATGTACCCAGGAGGAAAAAAATAAAATAACAAAAAATATTCTGATGCCTTTGTGGAAGGATTTACTAAAACATTCCGAAGACAAACAGCTCTAAATCCAGAACATAAATTTTCATTTCCATCTTAGTTGGAAATCCTCTCCCCAATATAAAAAAGCAAATTGAAGATAACGTGGTTGAATAAGCAAATCAACCCCTTGATAATCATTTAGGCTACAACCCACTTCTTTGAGAAATTAAAAGCAACTGCCCCTTATCTTACAAATTTTTGCAAAACCAGAAATGCAGCTCTAGAAACAATTCGAAGTCCAATCCCCAAACCTCCCCTATTCATCTCAAAAGACTTGTAGGTATTGTAAAAATTCTGGCCTTATGAAACAAGAGTCCTTCTTGGAAGAACTTGCATTCTTTTCCTGTGCCTTTGAGATGTAAATGTTCTACCAGGTCTCCTCCAGGAAATCGTATCTAGGCCATATCTCTTTGAAATGCAAACTCCAGGGAGGTAATTCTTACCAAAGGGAAAAAAGGGGGTAGGGAGTTATTTGGAATTTAGACAAATGAAAAATCTTAAGTGTCTTCTTCACAAATATTAGTGAAAAGCTTTAGCCATCTGAGCCTTAACTTATTCCATCTGCCAAACACACAATTTTGATCCAACTTATTTTATATAACTAGTGAGTTTTGTATTATTGTACCTAATTCATGGCTAAAATCTGAGAATGGAAGCTCTAAGGTCTCTGAGTCAGTCTGTATGTTTATGTGTGTCTATATACACAGTTGACACTTGAACCACAAAGATTTGAACTGTTTGGACCCACTTGTTTGCAGGTTTTTTCCAAGAGTAAGTATTTCCGTACTATATGATCTGCAGTTGGTTGAATCCGCAGATATAGAGGAACCATGTATACAGAGGGCGGATGATGAGTTACACACAGATTTTCCACTATGCAGAGGGTTGGCACCCCTGAACCCCACATTGTTCAAGGGCCAACTGTATATGTGTTGTAGATGTGTGGTATTTTCTACCTCTGGATGGTATTGCTAAAATTAACTTGTAAAGGGCTCCGTTTAATTGGTTTAAAAACAAATGCTATATAAATTAAACATAGTCTCAGAAATATGAAAACTCAAATGTTTTTCAAGTTCACATGACCTAGGATAATCTTCAGTAAATAAAAGCTAGTTTTAAGTTTGTTGGCTTAATTAAAATAGATATGTCTTTAGAGTTATCAACATTGAAAATAATGCAGACATACAATTTTATTCTACCTGGGTTTACTAGTCAAATAAGTTCATGTTATCTCCGTTACAAAATTTTTCAGCAAGAAAGATAACTTGGTATGATAAAATTTTCATGAGTAATCTAACCATAACTGTTAAGAACAAGTGATTTAAATAGATGTAAGTGGGTAAGCGTTTCCACTTTCCAGCAATAACTATGGTTGATGGTATATCTACTTAAATAGTTTCCCCAAACCTTTTTGGTAACTTGAAACCTTAGAGTTTTGCTAAGTTAAATTAAATGATGAATAGTCACTGACTATTTAGATCATTTCCATATAAATACTGGAACATTAGTCCTGAACACAGGTTTATCTTTTAGCTTCTTATTACTGAGAAACTTGGGTTTATTAGTAGACATGTTTTTTTTTTTTTTTTTTTTGCTACATTGGAAAATTTATTATGAGAAAGAATATACTTCTAGAAATTATGAAATGTATTTATAAATTTGCCAATCCACAGAATGCCCATATAAGAGACAGTCCACAATTTCTTACATTTTAGTTTTCACTATGAATTAAGGATGCATTCCTTATTTTCAATATTATCAATATATGTAATTAAAACTACTTAGAAAAAATAAGGGTGAAGGAAAACAACTGTGTATGAAAAGTAAGGAAAGTAAAATGATTGATTGTTCCAAAATGAGAAAGAGAAAAAAAAAAATAGGACAAAATTGTAGAAAGTTTGTGGAAAAGGAACCTTGGGGAACAAATTTTATGTGTAGTCAGGCCGGCTAGGATTAGAATGAATTTATTTACGTTTTAAAAAAATGAGTTTTAATATCAAAAGTACACTGGTACAAAATTAGAATTTGGTTTTCTCTGTTAAAATTACACGGTTTTATTGGACATTTAGTCTGCTTTTGATAACGGATTGTGAAATTTTCTTTATTTTTTAAGTAACCTGCCTGGACAGTGAAGATTTTGTGTCTTACCACAGCAACCTACTGTGCTTCACACTGTCTTTATCAGGTCTTTGACTGCTTGAGAAAACCCAATCTTCTCAATATTAAAAGAGCTAAGTTTTGCTTACAACTATGTAACACCTTCTGTATTTGCCTTTAACAGTATCTACTGTCACTATTTTTTT
>NW_006797957.1:439041-448142 GCF_000442215.2 Lipotes vexillifer | reverse complement strand
GCCCAGCCGCTCCGCGGCATGTGGGATCCTCCCGGACCGGGGCACGAACCCGTGTCCCCTGCATCAGCAGGCGGACTCTCAACCACTGCGCCACCAGGGAAGCCCTACTGTCACTATTAAATGGATATTTTTGACACACTTCCCCCCAAATCAAATTCTAAGTGAAGTTTTTTGACTTCAAACTTTCTTTGGGATTTTCCAGAGGGCCCCTGGAACATCTCAAGAGATTTGTTCTGTCTCCTCATAAAAAGAAAGATGTTAAACTAAATAGGCTTATTTGATATGTTAAATTAAATAAGAAGCATTGTCAAATAGGTAACAATGTCTTCTCTATTTTGTATTTGTATATGTTACAAGTGTTCCAGAAATCGTATGAAATTCTTAAATATTAAATGTTCTGGTAAAACGTTATCAGTCGTAATTCCAGTTACTATCTTAAAATGTATATCACAGAAATAAATACACTTCCTTGGCAAATGAGTTCTCATCAGATCTTAACAGTGGGCATTTTAAAGTCTTTTATAATTTACAGGCAGTTATTGTTTTACTCTGATATTTTTGCAGAAGTGAGACTCATGGAAAGGACCTTACCAAGTGCTCCTGACCACTGACACTGCTGCAAAACTCTAGAAGGCACTGAACCTTGGGTACCTATCTCACAGCTGAAGAAGGCTCCACCTGACATCTGCTCCTGGGCAAACTCTGGAGACCTGCAAATTAAACTGACTAGGAAGAGAAGTAGCTGACATCAGTATAGACTGCTTCCACCCAAGATGCTGAATCAAGACTTCATACTTTAACGTTAAAAACCCTTTCTTCTTCTCTTTCTTTCCTTTACTGTGGCACTGGCCTGGAATGACAACACCATCATATCTCCCAGACCATTACTAAGGGGGATAACCTTTTAGACTGCTGGATTTGCCATTAAAAACTCCAACCTGTCCATAATGCTAGAGACTCCCTGGTCCTTCCTGCGACCAATTTTTCTTCTGTTCCTAATGTCCTGTAAACTACAATTGAATCCCCCTTAGAAGTCACTTAGAGGGTCTAACTTTTACGGCCAGGACATTCAGTGCCTTGTTTTTACTTTTCTCTGATTATAGCTGTATTTGCCCAATTAGACACAATACCTAGACAAACCATAGTACATTTGCACCCTGACGTTCTTATGATTATCTAAATCAGATCTTACCCCAATCATGAAAAGATCTTACCAGCTGCACCCATTTTTGCAAGGAATTTAGAACAACTTTTTATTTGGGGCTAGGAGATTTACTTTCCAAATGCACTGAAAAACTAACTGACCCCTGGCTTGAATGGGCAAGTGCAACAATCCCTGCAAATGAATCCGTTAACAGTGCCACCTTCATGGGAATGATTTGTGCCCTGACATGATTAATCTTTGCCTGTGGTGATTATCATTCTCCTTGGGCTTATGCATGCCTACCTAGATGGCTGGTACATAACCAGGCAATGACTCTTAGGTTACCTAACTGTGCCCCTAACCATCCACAATCAAACTGAGGCACCTCATTGGTCAATTCCCCTGATTTACATTGTCAAGTTAGAAGGGACCTATCAGAAGGCTTCAGGACTCAGGATTCGCTTCCTTTGGCAGGCACCTACTTCCCTGGTTAGGAGTGAGTACAAATGAGACTATGATCAGGAAGCTTCCTTAACTCTTGAAAGTACTGCAGAATCCACTGCTAAAGCAATAGCTGCCCAAGAAAATTCCTTAGACTCTGACCAAGGTTGTTCTTGATAATGGGATAGCCCTTGATTATCTTTTAGCTGAACAATAAGGTGTCTGTGCTGCATCCAATACCACTTGCTGCACTTGGATTAACACTTCTGGGGAAGCTGAAACTCAGCTACATAAAAATCACTGAATAAGCCACTTGGCTTTAAAAAGTGACTCCTTCAATGAGGTCTTCCTTGACGTATTTGATTTGATTGGTTTGGGTCTTGGGGAGCATGGCTCTGAAGGGCACTCCAGACACTGGGAATTGTCTTGCTTACAATAATCATAGTAGTCTTCCTGGTGCACTTTAAATGCACGTTTAAGTGCATGTTCACGGTCACTAACCACCAAGCAAGTAACACCCTAAGACTGAAATGTCAGAAAAGGGATGAAGAGAATGACCAACTTAAAAAGTGTGAACCTTAAGTCATGACCTGTGAATAGCACACAGAGAATCAGCAAAAACTGTGAGATCTTCAGAGCAGTAGCTGGGAGTGGCATTAATGCGTTAAATTTTGATCACATCTCTCAGGCTGAGTCTGATCAGAAAGGGAGAATTGTTAAAAAAAAGAGACAACTGGCCCAAAATGGAGTCACTTGTGCTAAGCCCCACTTCACCAAACTGAAACTTACAATATAGGTTCACCTGCCCCAAGAATGGAATCTTAAACCAGTCAATCTGGAATTACCTGATCAGCACTAGTGAGGTAATTTGCCTGATAGACCCCTGTCATCCCCTAAAGGAAGGTGACCTTGCCACAAACAATCAGCTCTTTGCCGGTACAACTTCCTTGTCCAGCCCCCTTCTGTCTATAAAAGTCTTTTGTTTTGTATAGTGCTTCAGAGTTCCTTTCTATTTGTTAGATGAGATGCTGCCCAATTCATGAATCACTGAATAAAGCCAGTAAGATCTTTAAACTTTATTCAATTGAATTTTGTTTCTTAATACTCTGAACAATACCTGGCATATAGCAAGTGTTTATAAGTATTTGTTGAAAAGTAAAATAAATTATATTTCAAACTTTAAGGAACTTTCATTATATGTATAAAATAAGCACATTTGTTTGCCTCTTAAATACTACACTCATCTTTTTGTTTGTAATGTTTTTACTTACCTTTCCATTTAAAAGCAATTTCCCTAAATCCTAATTAAACTTAGAGATTGTGCCACATCTTGATTCATTATGACCACCCCAAAGCAGATATAGAATGCTAAGTAAATTGCATGTTCATTTTATCTTTTCACTTAGAAAGCATACTTTTATATTTTCAGTGCAAAATCTAGACTGTCCTATCACCACCCATGGATTAGGCTAAAGCAACCCCAGTCTATAGAGAGCTCTCCAAGTAGCACAAGAGAGGACGTGGCCTTTTTTCTCCCTCTTCTGTGACCAACAACCAAAGACTTCATTGCTGGCCTTTGTCCAGACTTTACCAACCTGACTCATCTTAATAATGTAAATGTGGACATGCTTTTATATGAATTTCCATATTAGAAAAGTCTGCTCACTTAACACAAAGCACCATTTCAATCACAGACTTTCTTCCTTTCCTACTCAGCAGTGATCAAGAAGAAATGTGGAATATTATTCTTTCTCATTTTGAACAGAAACTACTAACATTTTAACAAATTGATTTTTGCTGAAAATAAGCATAATAAAGAGGGGTTTTTTTAATTGAAAGTGAGGGATTCCCCTGTGCCAAAATATAAGAATTATTTAGCTATCTCCAAGAAGATGAATAAAACTATGAACATAATGGTTGACTTATTGAGAAAGAAAAATATATTATACAAAGACCAGAAAACAGAGTGGGAGAGAAAGGTCTGTAATGGCTTGGCTGCTAAAGGACATTTTTACGCTCATGCCAGCACTAAGTGCTCTTCCCAATGAATAAACCATATGTCCATTTTTATATGCTTCCTTTCACTAAGATTCTGCTACTTCACAATATTCCTTTTGTCCCAGTCCCTGCCTCATCTTCTGCAACCCCCAGCCTGACTCCCCCATCCCTCACTTCACCTCCTTGGGCAACCAGTATTTGTGCCCTAGCTACCAACTTAAGCATCTGCTACCTGAAAAAAAGAAAAGCCACCTCACTGCCTAACATCCTCCAGGGCAAAAAGTTTGAAGGATTCAGCATCCTCAAAAAACAGACACAGGGCTTCCCTGGTGGCGCAGTGGTTGAGAGTCCGCCTGCCGGTGGGTGCAGGGGATACGGGTTCGTGCCCCGGTCCGGGAGGATCCCACATGCCGCGGAGCGGCTGGGCCCGTGAGCCATGGCCGCTGGGCCTGCGCGCCCGGAGCCTGTGCTCTGCAGCGGGAGAGGCCACAGCAGTGAGAGGCCCGCGTACAGAAAAAAAAAAAAAAAAAAACACAGACACAGAAGGGAGAAAAAAAAAAGAAGAAGCATATCTTTTCCAGCTCAGTAAATCCTATCTGTATAAAGATGAAATGGATAACACTTTTAAAAATTCTTCAGTGCAAGGAAGTCCATGTTACCAACAACGTATTGTCTTTCTTTATGCATAGGCAGAGACCCACACATTTTATTTCACGTTTGCAAGGGTCTCTTTTTCAACATATTACCATATAGAAGATATGATAGATCATATATATAACTCTAGAGAACAAAATGCCAATATTTTCCCTCTTTCTCCTGCGCTCTCTCTCTCTCTCTCTCTCTCTCTCTCTTTTTATGTCCCAAAACACTTCCCCACCTGAAGGATAAGAAAATATTTTCACTGAATTAAAGTGAGCCCTGTGTTAAAACAGCTTGCCTGAATCCAACCAGAGCCCTTCAGCCATGGCTCATGGGCTCAGATGCTCCGCGGCATGTGGGATCTTCGCGGACCGGGGCACGAACCCACGTCCCCTGCATCGGCAGGCGGACTCTCAACCACTGTGCCACCAGGGAAGCCCCAGAGCCAGTTTTTTTAAACTTCATTTCAACACTTGGTCAGCGGCTCTTCCTACTCCATTCACTTCTAGCAGCAGACTCGTCTCCAACCTGAATTCCCATCACCATATACCTTTGCCCTCAAGCTTTTTACTAGTCTACTTCCTTGATATGTTTGCACTTACTTAATTTGATTCCATCCTTCATGCTTTTTTCATTATTCTTAGTTCATCCACAACATATAAATTATCACTTTTGTTTTTTTCAGTTCCCCATGTGCCCCCTTCACACCAATTCCAAATAAATACTTCCGATTCTCATCCATTTCATCCAAATTAATTCAGATTCCCTCTCCTCATCCCCCATCTCCACTTCTACCTCCCCTCCTATCCTTCCTATCCTTTCTACCTCCCCTCCTATCCTTCCTATCCTTTCTACCTCCCCTCCTATCCTTCCTATCCTTTCTACCTCCCCTCCTATCCTTTCTCTTCCTCAAAGCACCTACTTTTCCCTCCATGCTTGTCTCTGCAGAAGGTTTTATTGGCAAAATGCTTCTGGAGGGTACAAGGCCATTGCTTCCTGTGTTGTTTTAGGAAAGTCATGCTCTACATTACTGCCAACTTCAATGGGCCAAGGCCTGCATGTCCAACTTCACCCTCCATGAGTAATGTCCTTGTATCATCACCCCTACACTGAAATTATGGAAGTGAGGAAAGAAAAGCTTCTTGTTTTTTGGTGGCATTTAACTTTAAGTGATTTATTTCTAGTTTACATAAAGCTGTTTTTGCACAAAATCACTGCTAATCAAGATCATCGGCAATAGTCACAACTACAACCAACCCTATTACTATCCTTAATGAGCTCTTACCATCTGCCAAGTATTTTACATATGTTTACTCATTTAATCTTCAAAACAATCTAGGAGGTAAATTACCCCTATTCTACAGATGAGGAAATTGAGGCTCAGGGAAGATACATCATGTATCCAGGTCATAAATCTAGGAAGTTGTAGAGCCAGAATTCAAACCCAAGTCTCCCTGACTCCAAAGCCCTGCTCTTAACCACTCTGCAGTACTGCCTTTCTAATAATGCATGGTGCCTTCTTGGGTAAATTCCCCACGGGGAGGAGTCTTTCCACTTTAATTCGCTATAAGGCAAGGGGTTGCAGGTGTTGGGAAACATAATGAGCTCCACCTTGATAATCACTCGGAACAGAAAATGCCCAAAAAACAAAGCACAAAATATGCATCACTCCTCAGAGTTATCCTTCTAACACATCCATTGGAAAGAGGGGATAGGGTAAAGAAGAAAATGCTCTGGACTCACCCCCAAAAAAGACTCTCTGCTTCCCCAGAGCCGTCCAGTCTCCATACTAGGCAGGACATAGCCTGTCTCACATCAGTAATGAAAAAATGTGCTCATAAGCATGAATTCCACACCCCCAACAAAGCTCAACCTCCTTGCCTCATCCTGCCTTCTCTGGTTTCCTGCGGGGAACAGGAGATGAGTCATGGCTGAAGCCTGGGAGCACTGCAATGTCTTCTCGTTACTTCACTCATTGACTTGAGAAAGAAAGACATAAATAAATAAAAACGACCTCCAGGACAATATCAGAGAGAGGAAAAAAAAAAGCTGAAAATAGCAGGAAGCTTTCGCCTTGATGTACGTGGACTGGAGGACTTGAACCCAGTGGGAACCCTGAGTGGCACCTGAACCTGAGCCACAGGTTCAAAAGTTACCTTAGGGGACCTTCCCATGAACCAAGCAAGCGCAGAAGGGAAAGTCACTTCGGAGTTAGAGGAGAGCATGCCTAAGTCCTGTGGTGTGAAGAAGCAATGTCCACGCTCATCCTCCCGTGGGAGTACCTTCCAGGTTCGCGGCGGTGATGGCTTCTAGTCACACATATGCACTCCTACCTCAGGGAAGCTCCTCTGTCCCGCACAAAGACATTTCACAGACCCCCTCCCCCCAGAAGATTAAAGCTAAGAGGGGCCTTAAGATCCAGATTGTTTGGCAGATGTGGAAAATGAGGCCGCCAGTGAGGTAAAGCGATGTGCTCAAGGTCACAGAGCTAGTTAGTAATAGCACTGGAATAGAACCCAGGTTTTCCTGATTTTCCAGCCAATGAACTTTGCACTGTACACTTCCTTGGTGACACAGCCCACAAACCACCACAGAGTACCTGGAAGACAAGCAGTGAGCCCGAAAAGAACTCTCACCAACACATCTAGCCTAGATCCAATCACCTATTTCTCCCTGACAACACTCTGATTCTGCTGTTTATACTTTCGGAGCTTCTCCCTGTTCAGCTTGTACTGTGCATGCAGTATGCAAAAACCATACCAGCAATACACTGTCAAAGACTCATTAAAAAAACCCCAATGACAGTAATTGCTCCTACGATGCTAACCCCAAGAAGAGACACCAGCCCTAAGCTTCCAACTCAAACCAGAGAACAAAGACCAGATTCAAGGAATATGCTAATCTCACTCTTTTCTCTGCAAACCCCCCTCTTCCAAATTATCCCATCGCTCCCAAGATCAACATGATTCCTGGGAGTCACCACAGAAGTCCTGAGGAAAATATACAGTCCCCACCGGTCCCCAGTGCCCTTACCACACACATAGCAATGTAATCACTTTAGCAACTTCTCAGTAACAAGCTCATTAAAAAGCAATTCTGCCATCTCTCCATAAAGCATGCGCCAGAGAACAATGCAAAAGAGGAGATGCCAATTAATTACAGAATGATCACCTCTAATGAACTCTGAAACCCTCCTGCTGTTGGTGACTTTGATGAAAAATCAGGGATGCTGGAAAAAGAGTGAATAGGGACACCTTGGCTACCTTGTTCAATTGTGAATTTCAAATGTACCTCCTCGGATTCCACTGTTGATCCAAACTGCAAAATTACACTGATAAAACAATGAAAAGTGCCAGGAAAGTGACAAGTGCACATATCACGTACGGTTGGGAGCCACACCACCAGAGCCCCTGTTCAGGCATCCTCAGTAGTGTCTGATGCTACACCATGGTTGTAGAATTATTGCCTCTGAAAGTGTCTCCGAGCCAGTGAGTGACAAGCCCATGTCCTGTGCTCAGGACACCTGGAGATCCTAAAGTAACGAGTGAGTCGCCTGCTTCCCCACCCAGGCCCACCTGCCTCTCTACACCTCCTAGTTGGCATGGATGCCACTTCTCGGAACAGAGAGAAGCCCTTCCCACCATGAGGCTAAAGGAGGAGAAAGAAGAAACCACGTGCGGCCAACTTGTACCACTACCTGTGTGAGTCCTCTGGTGGGCCTTTAAGTGGGAGCTTTTTGTATAAACTTTCCGGCACCCGTTAAACTGACAGCGGTGAACCCTCTTCTTGTTTTCGGGGCATGCCTCAGCCCCTACCCCTCCTTGTTCACTGTCGCTCTGTCCACTCTTAACTGTCCCAGCTGCCGTCACGGCTGCCGCTGCTGTTGCCACCCCTCCCACCTTTGCTGAGCTGAGTGCAGCCTTCTTGGCCACCAGTTTCAACGTCACTGTGCCATCCACGGCTGAGAGAGTCTGTGAGGTTTTGACCAGATGGCGGCTGAGCTCAGGGGACGAGGGGGGCGTTAATGAGGTCACTGCGTTGAGCTGGGCCTGGTTGACGGCTGTGTAGCTGTCTAGAGAAGAGCTGGTTGGCTGGAGGCTGAGGCAGGTCTCAGACAGCAACTTGTCCCGAGAGAGCAGAATGTCCACTGCCGAACTCTTCTCACAGATGGTCGCTTCTACAGGGAGCAGCAGGGGGTCTAAGCGCCGGAAACTTTCCTCAATGCACGGGGTAGGAGAAGCACGGAGGAAACAGTCTAAGTCCTCCCCAAAGGTCTCCGAGATCCTCCTAGGCTCCGTCTGCAGGTAGCGTTCCAATTCAAGGCATGTCTGCAGAGGGGAAGGAGGGAGGGAGAGAAACAGCCATCAGAAGCAAAGAACACCACGAGACCACATACTGACAGGCTGAGGAAGAAGATACAGGAAGGAACAGAGAATGTTTCATGGCTCGTATCTGAAATTCTCTTGTTGAAAGGTCTGACCTTGTTATTTTCTCCCTGGACACTTCTGAAGGGTTCACAAGGGTCACATGATATGAGTTCAACTACTATAGTTAATGGGGAACTAGAAGCCCAGAAAGGGCTATCTCACACCATCAAGTTCCCTGAGAACATTTAATGTTAAAATGGTCTCACGCTCCACAATCCAATTCAGCAGGTGAGATGCTCTAAGCCTCCCTAGGAGCTCCCACGCAAGCAAGAAGCAAATAAAATCAGACAAGATTTTCGTATCAAGACTCCCCACAGTCCAACTTAATTTTTCAAATAGACTTTAGCAAGTCACAAAAATAGGCCAATTTTCCAACTTGCCCTGAAGAATAAACCATGCCCACCCAAACTAAGTCATGAGCTGAACCAACAGCAAGCCCTGCCTTGGGAATG
>NW_006797957.1:427825-439003 GCF_000442215.2 Lipotes vexillifer | reverse complement strand
CCAGCAGGAATGGACACTGTTCTAAAGAACGCCTTGTATAAAACCTTTGATGCACATGACAAAACCCCCATTGTTTACAGCAAGTTATTCAAAATACAATTGCTACATACTGTGTGGCAAGGAGCATGAGTCCCATTACAATAGCTTGACATCTCTGACTCCACGATAAAAAATAAGTTCAATCATAGCTATTTGAATTGGTACAGATAAGACACAATCTATTTCAATATAAAGTTTTCACCTGGTAAAGAAGTGAGGAAAGAGAAACCAAAAGAACAGAAAGGTTCAGAGTTTCAACAAATCTTCATCCATGGTGCATGTAAGTCTTTGTAAGATGGGGGAAGCGCTTTTATGGCCAAAGCGGATTTTAAGTTTATAACCTAAAAGCTCTCCTCACTTAATCCTACTCTTCCAGAATCTGGTAGAAAACCATGGTGCTAACTTATACTATCAGTTCAATTTGCTCTAACTTCTGGGGCTTCAACAAAGAAACACTGATGGCAAATTTAAAATGTGACTAGCTCCTAATTTACTGCCTCTGTAGAGCTTCTATGTTTTCAACCAGTGTTCTGATTCTAGGTTTTTATTCTGTTAAGAATCTATTTTAATGATATACCCAGTTGTGCTGTATCTGTCAAGGATTTTATTTTGGTGACATTTCAAAAGATTGGTTTTTAATCAGCCTTCTGGTAAAACTCTGCATTACTGAGTAAGAAAAGCAGATTTTTAACAATGAATCACCTTTGGGTCTCACTATTGATTTTTAATAGGATAAACTAATGAATGGTTCCAATCTTCATTCAACCCTCATGTCACAAGTGTTCACTCAACTACTGTGTTCACAGCAAGGTGCAAGGCTTTCTGTATGTTAGAAGGAGAAGACAGTGATAGATCCATGTGATGTAGGTGCAGAATAAACAATTACAAGCTAAAAATTATATGAACTTATAAGCAAAGTGGTACCAAATAACAACAATAAAGTATGTTGATAAGTTCTTACGGGATGAGTGGACAGTGAATTCTGTACTCTATATTATGGAGGTATTAATCAAGTAAAGCTTATTGGAAAAGTAAGTTTGATTCTATTTTGCTTATTGATTAAATAATAGCTCTTGCTGAGTAGCTTCCCACCACTTTATATCTGAAACAAGTACTACCACCTTCTCAGGTCTAGGAATTTGTCTTATCCTTATTTGCCCCTTTTCTGAATTCTATGTTTCAGAGATTTTCCCTTTCATTTTTCCATCTCATTGCTAAAACTTATCATTTACTTCTTTCCAATATTGAAACCCTCAGTGTTAGCCCCAGTCAATTCACTTCTGAGTTATCAGATATTACCCCTGAAACCTCCCCTTCCCTTTTTAAACCATCATCAGCCAAGTACAGTGTCTGGTACCCATCAGGTACATAATGTCTATCAAACAAAGATAAAATCAAATTTATACTATTATTTTGATCATTCTATTCTACTCCACTCTACAAAAGCCACCTGCTGACCCTAACCTGGACTAGGCTGAGGCTAGCAATCCTAGAAATGACCACTAATACATGTCTTCTAGAACATAATTGTAATACTCCTCTAGCTTTGCCCAAAGAGCAGAACCAGACCATAGAGACACAGATATGTTTCAGGTAGAAATCAGCTGAATCATGGGTTATAAGAGGTCCTTGAGGCAGTTCCCGGCCTCACACACAAGGACGATTTCACACCCACAGTCACCAGTGTCTGTGGATAGAGCTTTTCGATGTCATGTCATCTTACATATTTTTAGCTCAAAGAATCAAAAGTCACTAAGAAATTGTGATTATCAGGAAGCTCAGATCTCTTCATACTCAGGATTCTAAGGAACTGAGATATTCTAAATACATTTACACACTCTTCAGGGAGGATAAAAAATAACCTACCCAGGGCTTCCCTGGTGGCGCAGTGGTTGACAGTCCGCCTGCCGATGCAGGGGACACGGGTTCGTGCCCTGGTCCGGGAAGGTCCCACATGCCACGGAGCGGCTGGGCCCGTGAGCCATGGCCGCTGAGCCTGCACGTCCGGAGCCTGTGCTCCGCGACGGGAGAGGCTGCAACAGTGAGAGGCCCCGCGTACCGAAGAAAAAAAAAAAAAACCTACCCAGTATGCCCTAGTTTGAATCCCAGAACACATGGATCACACTAATTATCTAAGGATGGAGATACTTCCCATCACTAAAATGTGAGAAAATCTGGACCACTTAAGAGAGGCTATCACCTGCAATCCCAATACAAGGCATTATTATTCCATCTGAGAGTTAGAGAAGCATGAGTACCCATCAGAATGTGCTGACTAGCCCTCTGAAATCATTATGGAATATTTTTGCCTTGAGAAATCTACTTCTTGTAATATTTGCTGGCGATAAAGCTTAGATAGAAAAGAAGACTTTGTCAACCAGAAACTCAACAGGAGTGTTGGAGACTAAAATGTTAATGATGAGGAAGATTTCAATGTTAGATTATTTCCAAGCAAAAGAGACAGTTTATCACCAATGTTTTTGAAAAATAATTATAAGAACTCCCTTAAGAAATGCCTATGATGTTTAATTGGAATTTAAGGTATCAGTATTTACTCAGAGATTTTAATACATATACACACAGAGGTATGTATAGAAATAAATGTGTATATGCATGTATGTGTATATATACATGTATTTCCTAGCTCCGTCAATGAGAAGAGTCTACAAGCAAAGACACCCCAGTAGCAGTAAGCACACCTGGCATGAAGATCTTGGTTTCTAAATATCACTATCCAATAAAGGGAACCAGAGTGCCTTGGAGAAATAGTTGATTGAAAGGCTGAGGCAAAGAAAATAAAGATGAGACTAGAATATACTGTTGTACCAGAAGGTAAGGAAGTGCTCATAAAGTGATGGGGGCATGTCAAAAAGACTCATGAGCCAACTTGAAGGAGTTCTCAAAGTCCAAATCTAGGCAATGTGAGCAACAAAAATGAATAATGATAACAGATTCTAACCCATGGAATACGATTAATATCCATGAATCCATAGTGATATAAATAAACGGTTGAATAAATAAATAAATGGAGGAGATAGATCAGCTCCTACTTATAGTAATTAATAAACATAGAAGTATTGAAAATAGAAGTATTGAAATAGAAAATCACCATTAGTCAAACAACAAAGTAGTAATGAGTACAGGCAAGAATCACCAATGGATGTTAAAATTAATAGGTGAAGGTATAATGAGAAACAAGATATTTGCCTAGTCTCAAAGCACCCCCCCAACAAGACATTTATTAATTACAAAGAAAAAAATAATAATTTTACAGTAGAGAAACCTGGCATGTACCACCTTCACCATATGATGAAATTTTGCAGCATATTGATATCATGCTCCCCGGACATGATAGGCTGAAAAGGGCACAACATTATCCTGTGCCATTCGTGCCAAAAGTACCTAACTTCAATCTAATCATGAGAAAACATGAGACCAATACAAATTGAGGGCCATTCTACAAAATAACTGGCCGGTATTCTTTCAAAGTATGAAGGTCATGAGGAACAAAGGAGAAGCTGTCACAGATTGCAGGAAACTAAGGAGATAAGACAACTAAATGCAATGGATCCCTGCCTGGATCCTGGATGAGAAAAAGGACACCGGTGGGAAAAATAATGTAATTCAAATAAAGTGTATAAATTAGTTAATGGTATTTTATCAAGGTTAATCTCTTGTTCTGATACTTGTATTATGATTATGTAACATTAAGGGAAGCTGCAAAGAGTGTAAACAGGAACTCTATGTACAATTTTTGCGACTTACTATAAGTCTAAATACTTTCAAAAGAGAGAGAGAGAGAGAGAGAGAGAGAGAGAGAGAGAAAAGTAATGCCCATCGGCACACTAGGAGTGTCTCCAGATTGCAAATTTCGATACAGAGTTCAAATGTTTGTTTGTCCACCAGAACCAGAGATTTACTCTGTCCCAACGACACTAGCCAGCAAACTCCAAATTGGAGTCAGCAGATGTCAATTTAATGACATAAATCATGGCTGTCTGGTACCTCACCTTGGAGAAATGAGGCTTTCCTCAGCCTGACCTAACAATACAACTTAGGGCTTGAGCCACTGGATCAGCCTCCACCTTCTCAAAAATCCACTACCGTCAGCAATGGGGAGGAAACGCACCCAGGTGCAAAGTGACTTTCTTATTATTTATGAGTCACAGATGAGTTTTGTGGAGGCTGTCCGATATCTCAATTTTGAAATGCATGGCTTCTTCTAGTTTCCTAACAAACATCACCTGAATTTGGTTTTGAAATGATCACCCTGAAATATTTTAAAATACTCTCCATTCTCTTCATAGCCTTCCTGTTGAAACATGCTTATTAAAATGATAATCCAAGACCTAGTTTTAAAAAAAAGAAAAAAATTCAAACCTGTTAACTGCCATACCTGCTACTTCTATGATAGGATCCACAGGCAGAATTTGACAGAAAACAGGATAATCCAAGTCTTGCAGGACAAATTAAGTTCACCAAAATCTCCCTGCTGTTGGCAAGAGGTAGTTACGTTCACAGGATCAAGAAATATGTAAGAAACTGGGTCATATGTGGGCATGATGATGCCAAGGTTACCAAATGGCTCTTGTTCAACCTGTCCTAATCTCATCATAATTTACATGAAACTTGCCAGTCAAGATTGCAAATATCTCCAGGCGCTTTTGCCATTTCCCCTAAAACCCTCCCCGAAAGGGTTTCCCTCACCTATTTTTCCTCTCCTTAACTTCCCCTCATGCCCATATGCTTGACACAATCTTTTATTTTCTCTCCCACTAATCATTCTTTCATCCAAAGTTCAGCATAAAGTCTATCTTTTTCAGGAAGCCTGATTTAGGAAACACAGAGTTAAGAAAATATGCTGGCTGTCAAGTGTTGAAAGACAACCCTCCTCAATCCTGGACAATTGAACGGTGTCTCCAAAATGAATCTAAGGGTCCATAAATTGGTAGCATGTTTGGTTTATTAAGATTATGATCTCCTTAAAAGCAATGACCATATTGTTTAAATCACATAGGTCTCAAACAATAAAAATAATCTTTTAGAGCTAAATTCTACCTTTGCTATCTCAGATGGGAGGTATGTCTAAGTTTTTGAAGTGGTGTAGCACTGTAAGAACTTTCTAAAACATAAGCTTACCTCACAACCCCCAGCCATCACCACCGCTGAAACTATACCCATGTTTGGTTGGGGCAGACTCTAGTCCAGCCTCCTCAATGCCATCCCTTTAAAGCCAAATGTTTTTAAAACATAAAAAGTTCTAGATTTTTTTTCTGTCTTTTAATTAGAACATAAGACAAAGCCATTGGTCCAATATTCTTGCCACCACTCAATAACTGTGTCATTAGGAGTAGTTATTTGTAGTCTTTGGATCCACATATACTTGAGTTAGTGAGTCAAAAAAGAAATAGAAGAAATAAAAGAAATGGCATTTTGCTAATGACTTCTTTCTGGAATAATACAGTCATTGAAATAAAGTGCCACCTACACTACTACCTATGTTCATAATCAATTATCAGTCATTTGTGTTCCCTTTAGCCAGCTGCCCTTCATTCCAAGTATTCCACCTATTTCATTCACTTAAAAGATCCAAGAGTTAAAAGAACAAAGAGATCAAACAAATCGGGGAAAGAACATAGAGGCAAAAATATGGGGAGATAACAGCAATCTCCTTCATGGAAACTTGCAAAGTCATGCTTCTGAGATCAGACCTTGACCTACTGATGCTGATGATAATGATAATGCCGATGCTTCCAGC
This sequence comes from Lipotes vexillifer, assembly GCF_000442215.2. NCBI lineage: Eukaryota > Metazoa > Chordata > Mammalia > Artiodactyla > Lipotidae > Lipotes > Lipotes vexillifer. The sequence continues at coordinate 433,206 of NW_006797957.1, read as the reverse complement.
AAGAAAGGGGTGAATTTTGGTTCCCAGAAAGAATGCTCACCCAGGTAACTGCACACGCAGGTGAACTGCACTTGGCTGCCCATGGGAGCCCCTTCCTGACATTTATTATGTGTGGTTTTGTCACGTGCTATTAACCATGGTACCACAGTCCCCGAAGAGTCTGAAGTATATAAACAGGGAGAGGAAACTCTTACCTTTCTCCTGGGAGTGTCCCAAAGCTTAATTACTTTTCTGTGCTCTGAAATTCAGGCACAACCCAGAATGGAAATTCAAAGTGACACAAAACAAGCTACTGACAGTAGGGTAATTTGTGCTTCTTTTGTAAAGCAGTCTTCTAAAATACTCATTCTTTCTAACATATTATTAACTAAGTTCACACTTCACACTTTTTGGCAAAATCTTTATTCTTCTAACTCCAAGCCGACTCGAAAACTCTATAGGATTGCGAAGATTGATATTCACGGGAACTTTGTGATTTTTTTTTCCCCCCTTCAAAGGATGGTATGATGTAATGGTTCTGACACATTTTCTAGTCTTTTTAAATTAGGTCAGAGTTGAAAGATGGGAAAGGAAGTTGAAAGCATGGCCAGAGTTCTGGTACCATTTTTCTGAGGGACTGGGGGAGGGGCAAGGAAGCACCATAATTGATAAACTCAGTAAGCCTACGGGAGAACCTCACATAACAGGCACCTCAACTTTTTGCCCATCTTCCTGGGTTTCGACATTTCAAAGCAGTTCTGAGGGGGAGAATGTAACAGTGAACCTAAATCATAGCAGAGAGGAGGTATGAACCAGTGACAGGAATCCAACTTGTAAGACCTAGAGAGAGATTTTAAACAAACATTCACTTTTTCTTGACTTTCACTGACAGAAGATATTTGGGTGGAAGGTTAGGAGAGAATAAATTCTGTCTAGAAATTGTGGGTGAGCAAGTATATGGTATAAGTGAAAATCTCTTACTGCGTTTTTTAGCTATTAGGTTAAAAAAAAAAAAGAACCCACATCAATAGCACACCCCAGAGGTACAACAGTATTACCCATCACTGTCAGAACTGCTGAACTCCACAAAACCACCACAGCACTGTAACCAGTGTAAGATGCCATTCCTTCCCACTGTCTCTCACATCGATTGGTTGCTGGAGCTGAAACCAAATTAAGTATTTCCCTCTAGTAATCTGTAAATTCTGAGAGACAGTGCTATGAAAATTAACTGAATTCTAAACAAACATGAAAGTTGGGAAATCTCTACCAAAACCCCTTCAGTGTTTCTCCTCCCCCAACTATTTTCAACATACAAAGAAAATATTTGTTGTATATTTTTCCTTTGGGGAGGCTGGGGAGAAAGGAGACAAAATGAAAGGCCTGGGGAGAGCGTGACGTCTCTGAAACAGACAGCCTCAAATACCCCTTTCATCTCCCAAGGATTCCTTAGTTGCAGCGCATTAAAAACAAACGAACCAACAACCACCAAACAACTCAAATCCGAATTAAGAGTTAAGGCGAATTTTACAGCCATGTAACCTGCGCAGAATTGGGGCCCGCGTCTTGTGCTCCTTGTCTCCCAGGCCTCCAACAACCTGGAAGAGCTCCTTCCTCCTTCACAGTGTCTGTGACCCTTAAAATTCAGTGTCCACTAGGGACAAGGTGGCCCATGCACGAGAGGCCATCCTATCTTGGTTCAGGGTTGTTCTTCCATCTGTTACTTTTCAGAACACACCAATGAGAAGTCTATCACTCTGGCCTCTACCTACAATTACTGCACCTACCCTCCATCAGCCCTTAAGGAGGATCACTCGCTCTCACTTGGCCACTGAACTATAACTAAATTCAACTTCTGAGTGGTGGAGAGACACCACTGCTCATCACAGCTAGATCACAGAACATGCTGGGGTCCGCTATCAGCTTACTTCCCAGCTAAGTCTCCATTTAGCTTGACACACACTGGAGGAAATCACATTTGTTACTTTGGAGCTTGAAAATAAGTTTCATTAGATATCTCTGCTTCAGTTATTATACTTTCATAGACAAAATAAAATTCATGCCTTAATAGTCAATGAAAAATCATCCTACACTAGAGCAAAGACCCAGATCTGGGCTGAGAGTGTGGTTTAAAAAAGAAGAAAAATGTACAAGAGACACCCCCAAAGGAAAAGCCCATCACTGTGCGGGAGAAGGCCAACCAGTCCCTGCTCAAGAAGAAGGGCCCCCTACTCCAGCAACTCATACGAGCCCAAGGACTTGGGAGAAGGCCTCCCCCCTGAGGAGTGATGCTTCGCAAGAACAATGATCCTGACAGTTGCTCAGCTTCACCATTAATTCTCCATAAAGAGCAGTTTTTGCGATGAGCGCTTGTGTCAGGAGGGGCCTGATGGTTCAGAAACCTGTAATTATTCTTGGCTCACCACCCCCCCCCACTGCCTCTGCACCTGTGTCAGTTCAAGGCACCAGCTGGCCATGTCTTGCCTCCTGCCTCTTAAAGGGGTGGACTGGGGCTGGGAGGGGGCGGGTGGGCAGGGGAGCCTTCATTGAAAACCCACACTCACGTTACTTGCCTCTTCCTCCAAAATGCAAAAACAAAACAAAAATTTTAAATTCACCAATCTCATCCCTTCCCCCAATGGGTCTTGCCAAAGGAAACAAATAAACATTAATTGGCTAGAGAGCCTTCATTCAAACCAAAATTACTGAAAAACACAGTAACAGGGAAAGGTCTGACAAGGGGTTATTAATCCTGTTTTACAACCCGCTCTTACTCACCCCCCTACCCGCTCCTGTGAACTTTGCACACACACGCACACACCCTCCCCAAACTCCCCGGGCCCCTCTGCACTGAGTGGCCAAGATCGGAACATGCCGAACCCATGACATCATCTCCCCTTCCTCTCCCAAATCACTTGCACAGGCTGACTCAGGCTACTGGGATTTTTTTTTTTTTTTTTTTTAAAGCAAGCTCATTTCATTGACTCCCTTCTGGACCATTGTTATATCCTTCTCAGTCGGGTAAATTAAATATATCCTTCCTCTACCTCCCATAAAAAATACGTATACATACATGACTGTTTTTCACCCCAAAGCACAGCTGCTCAGGTGTACAATGTACACACACACACACACACACACACACACACACACACACAAACCCACTCGAAGCTTGAATTTCCCAAGAACAACAGGTTCAAATCCCATCGGGGCCCTCAGTGGCAGATGCAATTTAGTGGCTGGTGATCACAGAGGATATTTTCAGAACCAAGAGAATTTAAGCATTTCCACTGTGGAACGCTGAAGACAACACAGGGGCACTAAGAGGAATGTTTGTTTTGCTCCTCAGACTTCGAAAAGTGACAGCCAAAGACATAATGAGACCAAGGCCTAAGCCGCTTTTCCTGACATAGATGGTTGTACATTTACTTAATTCATGGTCCTTGGAATCAACTTCCCAAAATATTGAAGGTGCCTGTGTGGTGTGCCACTGTGCTGCTCACCCCAGTTAAGGAAACAGGCCCTGTGTACCCTGAAAGGAAGAAGCAAGGGCGTTAAGAGTTGGCCCTGGAGACAGGCTGCCTGGGTCCAAAATCAGGTTGCACCACTTACTAGCTCACATCACTGCTGGGCAAGTTACTTGACCGCTCTGCCTCAGTTTCCTCATCTGTAAAGTGAGGTAACAGAAGAACCTACAACGCAGAAGTGTGTGAGAGTTCAATCACTCTCAAGTGTCAAGCGCGTATAACAGGGCCTGAAACACACTATGGATGCTATAGCCAATATATGATGCGTTCTTTTCATTATACATCTAAGAAGAAAATAAATATATCAAGGGCACGGAAAGGGAAGATAAAAACACCAAATAGTTATCAAGGTAAAGCAAAGCTGTTGAGTGGAAAAGGTTAAGTGAGCAGGGGACTCCGGCTGCATGATCTACTTCACTGGGCTGTTTTCTCACCTACCAGGTGAATGGATGGGGGTTCTCAGGAACCTACTAGTCTGGAGTTCCAGGAGGCCATGAAATAGTGGTGGAAGGGTAAAGAAACATGGGAATGGCTCATTCAGAACAGGTTCGAAGGAACAGACCAACTGGCTGGTGAGAGGAAGGAGGCTGCAAAACCCAGAAGAAGGTGGTCTTTGGCCCCTTCACAGGGACCTCATGGCCTCGCTCATGAAGCTTAAGACACTCACTAACCTAAGTTTACAGATACTATGAAACGAATTCTCTGGTTCACCATGGATATGAGCCTCGCCAGCATCTAAATATAATCTTCACTAGAATGTGGGCTCCTCAAAGACACCCGGACTTGTTTTTGACTCATGGCCTGATTCAAGCGTTTGTCTTGTCGAATGAATGAATGAATGAATGAATGAATGAAGCAACTCTCAAACAGACAATTCAGTCAAGATGTCAACACATTTGATCACAATTCTGGTCAGGCAGGGGTCGAAGAGTATGATACAAGCCCAAAATTCTTCCTCCACCAAAAGAACACCAGAAACAATATGTATGCATATATAACCAACAACAGTCCTTGTAGGCTTCAGCAGTATTTTAATATTTAACTACAGGTGATATTAACTTGTCTCTTCAATGTTTTTCATTAAAGAAAAAAAAAAAGTTTAAATGCTTACTGTCTGGGATACACCCAGCATTCCCAAATGAGAGGCACATTTAGATTCCTACAAGGCCATAGGGCAGCCCTGTGTAGGAAGTAAAAGCCACTTCCTCATCTCAGAGAATGTTCCTCTTCCTCCTGCCACTTCATCTTTTCTCCTCTGGCCTCCAGAAACCACCAGGAAGAGAAGCCATAAACACAAGTGGACAAGGTGCTGTCCAACTCTCATTTGTATTGGTAAAAAGAACCTGGCCAGGGAATCAGATTCAACACCTCCCTTTCCAACACTGCCTCTTCCCTTCCCACTCAACTACTGACCCTGAGCAGGGAGTTCATTTCCTTCTTGCAAAGTGACTGAACCGCCCTCTCAAGACCCCTTCCAGCTCAAGTGCTTGCTGATAGTACTCAGTGGCCTGCCATCACGCTTACTTCCTCGCCCTGGCAAATCAGATCCTACATAAACCAGTCTTGTTTTCTTCACCTCTTACCCTCCCCTTCCATTCACACAAACACACCAAGCTCAGGGCCACAGTGCCTGCTATTCCTGCACCCCAGAATCCAGACTCCCCAGGTCATGGCATACCTGCTTTCCTTTAATCTGTTATGTTTTGGTTTAATTGCCACCTATTCAGAGAGTCCTTTGATCTGTCTAGATAAACTAACCCAAACGCCCTATTCATTCTCCCTCAGACTACCTTGTTTTATTTGTTTTTTAGTTACTTACCAAGCCCTGGAAAGATCTAAATTATTTGTTTTCATGTTTATTGTCCATCTTTCCCT
>NW_006797957.1:407282-427784 GCF_000442215.2 Lipotes vexillifer | reverse complement strand
TTTCCCTACTATTAGGGAAGTTCCAGCAGAGTAGCGACCCGGGCTTATGTGCCAATGAATCTCCACACCCAGCACAGGGCCTGGAAAAGGCATCTAAAGATACTAGTTTAATGGGTAAATGAATCAATGAAGCCATTAGTCAATGCTGAATTCCAGGGAGGACTTTAGCTGGTCTCACCAGCCAGGAAAGCTATCCTAAAATGTCTACCTTATTAGGTCAGAGGGCTCCATCAATGTTTCTCCTCCGTTCACATTTTAGCACCGAGAAAGCACTCACTGACTCATACTCATCAGACTCAGTAAGATGGAAACTCTGCTCAAGACAAAGAGATCAGCCTTGGTCCTCACACCTGCACATTTCAAACAGATGCAAAGAGGGTATTTCTTCTCAGGAGTCTGTATTGCATCATGTGCTCCAAGTGTCGCTCAGATGAACAAACCCACCCTCTCCTGGCCTCCACAACCAGGTTCTTGTTAACTGGTGCCCTGAGGGAACAGATTTAAGATAGAGGCTCAACCATCTTACATCATTTATTCCCATTTCTACTACCCAAAAGGACCTCCCTGAGAAAGGCAACTCTGGCCACTGGTCTCTGAAGCGCTTGAGGGTCACATCCATTTGGTTCCCAACATGGGCATCCCCACATTCACTGATATTTCGATGAAACAGTGCATTCAAATCTCGCAGGCAGGGAGGACTCATGTTTTTTGTCATCCTAAATAGCTGCACACTTCACTTACATAGGTGAGGTCCTTGGAAATTCCTGTTTTGGCCCATTCTGGTGACTTTCCCATAAATTCCTAAACACAAAGCATTTCATTCCTCTCCATTCCCTTTAAGAATTTTACATAAAAAGGTATCTCTACAGAGAGGTGCTATTTATTTCAGTATCATTATTTAACGGATACAGAGCCCTCAAACACTGAACCTGGAAGTAAGCCAAAATCCAATTAAGAGGGTATGGCGTTTAAACCAGGCAAGAGCTGAGGGTGAAAATATTGAATATAAGCTGTACAGGGTCCCTGTGTGTGTATGAACACATGTATGCGTGTGTGTGCACATGCCACTGACAATGAAATGTAGATTCTTTTTCACGTCTTTCAGATGCCTTTCTCTAAACCCGTCATTGTTCTCAGAGAATGACAAAGTCATTCCCTTTCTTGTTTATTATGTTAGGCAATAGGAAGCTTTCACATGATGGCTGGAAAAAGATGAGGGAGAAAGAAAGAGAAGGTTTTCCATCACATAAAGAAAAGAAAAATTGTGCTTGGCCCATTTCTGAACCACATTCTGATGTTGCAGATTTCAAATTAACAATTCAACCCAACTGGACAGGGAGGAATCAAGTGCTGAGGCCCTGAAGTGTGGTTTCCAGTAGCTCTGGCATCTCATTTAACCTTAGGTGGCTCGCCTGGTACCACAAGACATGCACTTTCAGGCGCACCAGACTCTCACTGAAGAAGAGACACTAATTTGAATCATCACTGCCATCCCCTCTCCCCTTTGTTCCTGTTTGAACCAATTTCCATTCAGTTTCAAAGAAATCATCAGCCCGTGCAAAGGGAAATCCCAATGGAACAAGAATTACATTAGCAGCATAAGGGAGAAAATCTAATTTCCAATCCAGTTGCTTTGTTGTTTCAACCTCCAAGGAAGGTTGCTACATATGCACAACATAAAATTAAGTTTTAAAACGCCACCGTGATTTAAAATTAATAGAAACTCTCATGGGGAAAAGGTGGTTCTTAGTACAAATCTCCTTACACAATTGAAGGTCAACTCCACCAGAGCTTGTGGGTGGTCTGGGTCTTTGAGGTCTCAATCGTCTCAATCATCTCAGCCAACAAAATATTTTAGAACGGCATATATTCATTGAAACCAATGCACATGCTACTTAATAGTTTATGGTGAATGAATTCTCAGTGTAAGGTAGTACCCACATTAAAAATTCTTAAACTACCTTGTTGACAGAACTCACTGAGATGTATTTTAATGGTCCAAATTAAGGATTCCATTTTGGCATGACAGGATATGCCAATGAGACTTCCTAGTGCGCTACTTACTGGAATAAAACTCATGGCAAGACACCAGTGTGACTACATCGTTAATTAACCTGAACCACATACCGGAACATTGCTGCTAATAAAACTCCCCTATAAAGAAAACATGTTTTCTCTACTGAGAATCCTGGAATGTGGGCCCCAGCAGAGCCACAGCCTTAGTTTAGGAGATATTTTGATGTTGCGTCTATATCTGCAATTGCCATAAAATTTGCTTATATTTGGCTTGATCTTCAATAAATTGAGTTCTTTTTTTCCAAATTTTATTTTATTTTTAATACAGCAGTTCTTATTAGTTATCTATTTTATACATATTAGTGTACATAAATTGAGTTCTTGAATGTGCTTCTTGGAAAAATAAAATTAAAATGCCATCCACACTATCAGGATTTGCAAACAACTATATGAATGAAAGGATCACTTTTGCTAAGGCAGGGATGCTTTATCTGTGCTGTTCTTAAAAGCATACTCTGAGCTCTGAACCCACGATTCACTGAATCAGAGATCTATAGAAACCTTCCATTTTCTCTAGAAAACAGGCTGACAGAATTGGGAACAAATCATAACTATAGCAGCCAGGTGAAACTGGGACTTTTCCAATCCAATCCATATGAAATGACATATACCTTTTTTTTACGGAGAATTCTTTTGTGAAAAGCTTCTGAAAATGGTTGTCAATATTTTCATGTAACCTCAAAGTCCCCCTGTGAGACCAACTAGACAACAAGGATTAAAATCCCCATCCTATTGATGGGGAACTCAAGCTAGTAAAGAAAACTGGGTTTTCCATACTTCTATAGCCACACTATAGACCAGAAACAGAACCAAAAGTTTCTTGCCTTCTTCCCTTAGGCTTTTTTTCTGGTCCAACTCTGAACCCTCTACCACGATCTCAAAACATTCTAAAAAATTCAACAAACCATCTGCAGTAACCTTGAAGGAACAGGATTCCTGACAAAGGTTCAGGATCTTCCCAAATTGTAAACATAATACCCGAACCCAAATTTCATTTCACAAACTTTTCAACTACATGTGTAATTTCTCCTGGTGAGAACAAAAAGAGGTCTTAGTTTTGACAACAGCCTTTATTAGGAGATTTCTGAGTTTTCTCTGACTGTTCCAAATCTTGCTTGTATTGTTAAAAGTAAATAGTATTTTAGTCATTCCAATCTGTCAACATCAAGTATCATCACTGAGACAGAAAGAAATGGAACCAGTATCACTTTTTAAGATCTGAACTGAGAAAATTTATAATTACGGTTTACTAAGAACCTAATTTTACTTGTTTATTGGATTAATACCAAATATATGAAAACTGTAAGTGACACACTTTTTTTAAAGGGGGTATTTGAATTTGCCATTCAACATTTGAAAAAAAATTTCCTAGGTTTTTTTTTTTTTTTTTTTTGCGGTACACGGGCTTCTCACTGCTGTGGCCTCTCCCGCTGTGGAGCACAGGCTCCGGACGCGCAGGCCCAGCGGCCATGGCTCACGGGCCCAGCTGCTCCGTGGCATGTGGGATCTTCCCGGACCGGGGCACGAACCCGCGTCCCCTGCAACGGCAGGTGGACTCTCAACCACCGTGCCACCAGGGAAGCCCTCCTAGTTTTAATAAACATAAAAATGCATATTTCACTAAACCAGATTCAACATTCCCCCCCAACCCAGTGCCCTTCAGAATACTGGATCTTAGCCCATTTTCAACACCAGTATTATCAATCACTCATTTCTTTTGTTCAAGATTCGAATAGAAAATGCAGCTTGAAAAAGAACATGGAAGGAATAGAAGCAGCAAGAAGAGGAGGAAAAATAGCAGTAATGGAAAACAGATGAACAGCAAGCATTTCACTCCTGTGTAAAAATCCTGGATGCCAGTAGCTCTTATCAGGTGACGTACCTCTAACCAAGGGGATCCATCAAACTTTGGGCAGCAAATCAACACGAGGGCAAAACTGACACTTAGCCCTGCTCCCTACATGGAACCTAAACCTTAACTTTAAAGTGGTTTTATCTATAATCATTTGGTAGTAAACTAAGAAGAAAGAATTATTATTGCGATTCAGAAATGTGTGGTTGTGGAAGACCATCTTTATTAAAAATCAAGTAATTTAGCATCTTATTGGGAGGGTGTACCTAATCAATCTTGGATATAAAAATCTTTCAACTTTGGGACTTTTTTTTGTTTTGTTTTGTTTTTTTTTTTTTTTTGCAGTACGCGGGCCTCTCACTGTTGTGGCCTCTCCCGTTGCGGAGCACAGGCTCCGGACACGCAGGCTCAGCGGCCATGGCTCACGGGCCCAGCTGCTCCGCGGCATGTGGGATCTTCCCGGACCGGGGCACGAACCCGTGTCCCCTGCATCGGCAGGCGGACTCTCAACCACTGCGCCACCAGGGAAGCCCTCAACTTTGGGACTTTTTATAGGTATATAAAATCAAAGGCAATGTGGTGTCACGGAGAGAACACAGACCAAAGTCAGGAGGACTTTTACCAGCTCCTCCTATGTAATTAGCTTCGTGGCCTTCCTGAAGTCACTTCCTCTTTGATCCTTGGTTTCTTGTGACCAAATCTTGCTTGCCTGAAGGAAGCAAGGCATGATAAAGATGGAATCTACTATTCTGATCCCTCTGCTTATAGGAGTCTTCAGGTATCTCGATTTCAGATTCTGGACTGCAATTTCTGCCTAACCTCCCAGGTGAGGTCCCATGAAACAAGGCCAGATAGTTGTCCTTGAGATGCTGGGGTAGACAGGTGTTGTTTCTAAGGATCCCCTCCTCTAGTAGTTATCAATGTCCTTCCTGATAAATCTAGGTCAGGATTCACAAACTCAAAACACCTACAGGGCCCAGGAGGCTAGTACACATTAGTGAAAAGAATATGACAGCAGAGACTGGTGGGAACTGTGGTAAACACTTCCACCAAGTTTTCCTAGGAAATTGCTTATTTGAGGAGAGACCCAGCTGGAGGAAATCACAAATGAGCAGCACCTTCCTTCGTCTCCTGCCCAGATACTCTTGCCCAGCACCACGCAGCTGGAATCCCTGCTCTCAAGAAGAATCTTGACACAAGAAAGGGAAATCTGCAGAGATGTCACTACGAAAAGTCAAGCAGGAGAGGGTAAGCGCTAACAAATCTACAAGAGCCTGGAGGTCCGGCACCAAGTTTTAAACCTCCCTTGGGCTAAGCACAGTGCTCGGTATAAGCAACAGCTGCTCAATAAATTCTTCCTAAGTGAATTTTTAAAAAAATCTTGATTAGGAGCCCCTATTACTTATCATTCTGTGCTCTTCTCAAGGGTGACTGGATCAGACTGGTAGCTTTGTCTTAGCAGGATAACGGCCAGGGAGGAAGAACTCTGCTACAATATGTAGGTTACACCCATTTGAACTCTGTTGGCCTTTCAGGGGCAGGTACTGTATTTGTATTTCTTTTAAATTAATTTAACAATTATTTACTGAGCCTCCACTTTACATCAGACACTTTGCTAGAGATTTCAGGGAATCCTAGGGCTTAGTATCTACCTATAAGATGCCCATGGTATAGTAGGGACAGAGGGATAGAAACACATACAATTAAAGAGAACAGGGTATATGTGTGACCAATAGCTAGGACAAACAATGTGTTATGGCAACACAGCAAAGGAACCAACTCACTCTCCTAGAGAGGTCAGTGAAGGCCATATGAAGAAGTCACATCTGAGCTAGACCTTGAAAAATAAGTGAGCTTTTGTCAAATGTAGAAAGGGAACAATAACATTCTAGAAAGAGCACACAACGTGAGTAATGATGTAGACACGTGAAAGCCCCACTGTGTGCTTGGAAAAGGGTGAGCAGTCTAGGGGGTCTGATACATGGGGTATCTGTAAAGGGGCAGCAAAAAATGCGTGCCCAGGGCCTAGAAAATGCAAACAGTTTTTGGCTGACAATGACGTTACTGGTTTGTTCTAGGTTCAGCTTTACCAGTATACTTACTAAACAGCAATGGCTATTTCTCTAGATCCTCAGTGATAATTCAGGGAAAGATCAAGAGCTCAAAAGATATTAGTGAGGCCCAATGGTCATATTAATGCTACCAAGTAATACTCCCGAACCCAAATGTTTTACAAAGTCATCTAAGGCATTTTCTGTTTCAGATTCATACTAATTTAAGACATACATATAACAAACCTTAAAATGAGAACAAAAGAAGATAAATATTACCAAAAAGAAATCTTAGCTACTGGATCATGCACAGAATTAAATTCAGCCCTGAGTTTCCTGGTAGCCAAGGCAAAAAGATCAATACTGAGTTAAGAAATTCTCATCATCAAGTAAAAGAAACATCAGTTCCTCAGATATCAGTTGACCTGTGTATGCCACCTTTAAAGCAAGAAGAGGAGGAAGACAAGAAAATGTGGAATAAAAGAGAAAGAACAAGAGGAAAAAAGAAGATGATTATCTCCCCTTTTTAAAAAAAGTGAAATTTCCTCATTAAAACCATCAGCTGTTTTGTTGGTGAGGGGACCAAAGGTTCAGTGCCTGGATGTGTTTTTTTCCTTTGTAGCCCCTTTCTGTTGATGTTTTTCTGGCTTTCTAAGCAAAGAGGAAACCTCGCCCATTCCTGTAGACATGCATTTATGACCACATTCTCCTGGCCAATAACCCTAAGTGGCTCCTTTTGGCACCTCGCAAGGGTGGAACGTCAATTGGATCTGGTCATCAAGCTGCTGCTACCACTCAGGTTGAACGCTGGCAAGTTCAGAGAGGGCTCCAGGGCAAAGCTAACTCATTAAGGACAAAATGTGCAGGCACATTTGACCTTTGGAAATCCAGCCCTGGTTGGAAGCTTCCAGATTCAAAACAAAAGCTGGAAAGAGAGTTGGAGGAAGCGCACTGTGAGTGCTGGCCCCATCCCCCATACATTCCCCTGTGACTGAGAGCCTCATAAAATCAATAGAGCAGCATTATTAACTCCGCAATATCATAACAGAAGGCTTTGCTCTCTGCCTTCGTGGAGAGCAAAGACGACAGAAAGGCAGGCTGGCTCCAAGGGAAAGGATGCCTCATTAAAGGCTTAATTCTCAGGAGGCAAATGCGTTTAAGCTCTACAGATGAAGCCAGTATTGATATAGCACCTCCCCCACCCCCATAAAAATCTTGCCCTTGGTCAAGGAGCTGTCATAGTGGAAGGAAGTACAGGTAGACCAAGCTAGGTCTGAATGACAAAGAGTTATTATTTAGTGTAGACTTCCAAAAAGTCATGCCAGGAAGCTAACCCAAGGCAAAAGTTTCAAAAACATCATACAAATGTTGAGTCACAAGTTGTACAGCATCCCATTGTTGCTAACTTTTCAACTTGTTTTCCTGGGTCACCTACAAGTACCAAAATGAACATTTTCCAATGTTTTCACCAGAAGAAAATACAGAGCTTTTGTTATACCTGCATGGAAATGAAACCACCAGCCCTGCGCTTGTGTCCCTTCTGATTTGCTTAGGACTCCCAACCAGCTGGGAGTCACTGCTTCCCTCTCATACGTCACATGACCCAATTCAACTGCCTCTATCACCAAGTCAGTGTCAACAAATCTCACGCACACCCGATGAACAAGGTTCATTTCATGCTTCCCTTCACATGAAAATGTACCTTGGTCTCTCCAGTACCCTGCCACCATCCCTCGGTAATGCCAGTAACTGTCACTGCAAGGCTGAAAACTGGCAGATGTTAAAGGTAAGCAAAGTTAAGTTTTCAGAAACATCTTTATCCCCAAATCCTTCTCCCAATCATGCAGATCCAGCAAAAGTCTTACTGCTGTTAAAGTCACTGTTGCCTTCAGCGTCTCTAATTCCGGCACTTGATTCTAGATAGAAGGTTAAGCATCCCCTGTTGCAAATCATACTTACATCAATTCAATCCATTTGCTGTTAAAGAAGCATCACTCTTCCCAGAAAGGTTTTTTTCCCTTTAGCTATGTACCAAGCCAGAATCAGACAAATACGACCCGATACGTTTATCGATATTATTCACATCACTCAACAGGACGCATTGGCAACTCACCAATCCTGAGGCAGAACTTAAGGAACAGAATGTTCATCTTATCTGTATATTTTTAAAACTGCCACCACTGATGACCATAAGTTACCTACTGCTTTTTCATATACAGATTTTATAAGGAAGTGCTGTACAGTAACATATAATTAAAGCCTTAACTGACATGCTTAGTCAAAATCTCTTGCCTGCCATGATTTGCTGTGTGACATGAAAAGACCCGTTAGCTTTTCCTTTTCTTTACTTCCCTCGTTTTTTTTTCCTATGAAAGGAATAAAATAAATCTATTAGAAAAAAGAGTTGAGGTTAAAAAAAAACCTTTAAACAAAAATATACTTACTCAAACAGTAACAAAGAGGTTGTCATGCTCTTTGTTTAGCAAGGTTAAAACTCCAGCTACATACATAGAAAAGAATGTATATACCCAGGAGGAGACTAGTAATAAATGAAATACAGGTGTCTAAAGGTTGTAAGTATCCTCAACCCAAAATGTCTGTTCCATTTTAGATTTCCTTTTTGAGTGGTAACTCTACACTTCCAGGAAAAAGGTTTGAGAAGAACATTTTAGGAAGTATAGAAAAAAGCTATGAGATGAATAGGAAAATTCCTTAACTATTTCAGATGTGACTGGGAAAGTCACTGAAGAAATGTTCTCTCCTGACACCCTATGCTTTTCCTTATATGCCGATCACAACGCACACATCCATATGTATCTATTTATCTTCTGGGTCCACCTCTAGACTCTAAGCTCCATGACAGCAGGGACAATATCTGTCTGGGTCACTACTACATTCTCAGTGCCTAGCACAATGCTTGGCACATCAAAAGCCCTCAAGGAAGGAAGAGAAGGAGAAAGAGAGGAATTAAATGAATAAAGAAAAAGAACCAGAAGAGTGACATCACTAAGATGGCGATATGGGTGGTTCCAGACGTCACAAGAAGAACAACTAACAACTATTCATGGACAAGACATCACTGAGAAAATCCGACAGAAAGAGAACCAAACAAAAATCACAGAGGAGAAATGAAGCACAACTACAAAACTGAGCATCCTCTACTTCTTTCTCAAGAATCCCGACGGTTTATTGCAGACGAGTGTGACTGTTCCGACTCCTTCACCCCTCGTTGGTGGATGACAAACTCTGATCAGCAAGGGCCAGCTGACTTCAGGGACTAGAAGTGAGCTCTGTTCTGACGTGAAGTGGCCAAGAAGAGGTAAGTGGACAGGTGGATAGGTAAGGGACAAAGCAGTCTCCACAACCAGAGTGTTTTGGAGACACAGGATTCTTCTGTTCTCGTCTCTCCACCTCCACCACTCTTCTGTTAAGGCTACCTGCCTATAGTCTTCAAATTCTTTCCATTTCCACTTGCAGGGTGAGGTTGGGGGAATTCAGGACACACTAGAACCGGACACGCTCCGGGTCGCTCCCCTTCCCTGACTGCTCCTCCTTCCTTTCCGGCCAGTGGGCCTAAGACAGTGGACCCTTGAGCCCCGCCCCTGAGTCAGACCAATGTAAAACTGTCACCCTGAGTCCCTCCCCTTGCTGTGCTGGGCTTCTCCCTGCCCTCCTCTGGAACTCCACAGAGGCACAAGGCTCCCCCTTCCAGAAGTAAATATCTCCCAGGACATCCTGGAAGTAAAGCTTCCAAACTTCTTTTTACTTCCTTCCCTCACTCCTGCCCAAGAAAGAAAGTGATCAGTGATACTGGGAGAAAAAACATTAAGAAAAGAAAAAATACTGGAGCCCGTGCTCCTCTCTTGTTGCCCTGACCTCTTCCTGGAAGGTTCTGCCACCTGCCGTGGGGGAAGCACTGAGGGGCCAGGTAGGCAGGCAAGGCTGGCAACCTGCTGTTCTGTGGAACACACACTTCCCGTGGATGGGTCCGCCCACAAGCCACCAGCGGGAGGGCTACAGTAAATACTGGGAAGCCAGAGTGACGTGGCACCGCCCAGCGGGGTCTAAACCCAGCTTTATCAATTTTTAGACCTGATATTTAACCTCTCTCTCTCTGGTTCCCGTATCTGTTTTCTCAAATAGGTTAGGGAGGGGAGAGGTGGGGTTAATTTATTGGCCTCACTAAAATAACGGCAATCATGGTATAATTATAGACAACTGTCAACAGTCCAAATTGTTGATAATTATTGATCTTCTCAAGAGGCTTGGTATTTTTTAAATGAACATGACTAAAATATATATACATATATATGTGTATAACACGAGGAAAATGTAAGTGGCCCATTACTCCATCACCAGGATTGTCTTAAAAAAATTAAAAGTAATGACCACATGTGAAGGTCAAAAACATTTAAACAGAACAGAAAAGGTGTAAAATCTCCCTTTTCTATCTCCGAGCACCCGCTCCTCCTTCTCCTCAAACTGTCAATGAGTACTTACGTATATCCTTTTATTTGAAATGTTATGCATATCAGCAAATAGACAGTTTTATTTCTTCTTTTTTCTCATTTACACAGAACGTAATTGGCTTTTCATTTTGACAGCTGGGAGGTCCCAGGTAAAAAGAGGCTGGGGAGGGGATGGTCTGGATTCCTTCTTGACTCCCCCTCTGCCCCCTGCCCACAGCTCCCTTTGCCCCATAAGGACGTCACCCTGCTTTCCAAGGTGTTCCCTCCTACCACACACGCCCTACTCCCTCAGAGCAAGTGCCTCAAAATCAAGTAAGTCGTCTGATAGCTATAGAATAAGACGTCGCCACTGGGGGAAACACGGGACTCTGTATTGTTTTTGCAACTTACTAGGAGTCTATAATTATTTCAAAATAAAAAGTGTTTTAAAAATGAAATAAGTTAGCACTTGACGGGGAAAGCCACAGTGGAGGAACCTGAAAGCGAGAGGACAAGGAATAACAGATGGCGACAAAGCTCTCTGATAATATAATGTGCCAGCGCCAGCCCCAGCCTCTGCTGCTTCCATGGTGTTCACTGGCCAGGACTATAGCATCAGCCGGGTCTTGAAACATCTTAGGATGGGTTTGATTTTCTTTAAAGAACAAAACAATGTTTTCCAATAAAGCTGTTTGTTGCAAACTTGAAAATGTTACCACTAGGTCTGAAGCAATTTATGTTTTTTTTCTTAACAGTTGGGTGCGTTTCTATCCTCTTTTAAAAAAAATCAAAACTAAACTTTAAAAGTACATAAATATTTAATTTTGCAGGGAAAGGTATGGCTCTCCAGATGGGGATTCCATCCAATTCATGATCTCAAGCATTTTATGGCCACACTTCCCTGCAAATCACATTGATGGCAAAACTCCAGCTGCATACCTAAGTGTTTTGTCACATTCCTGACCCCAGAATCAAATTTCTCATGTGGGAGGTTGAGCCAAAGGTATGTCCTGACAAACCCCTAGAGAAGTAGGTTCCTGTCCCTCTCCATCTCCACTTCCCCTTGAAAGTCTGCAGCCAGGGCAAACAGGCAGCTGTGAGCTTCAGAGAACCCCTCCAACTCTACCTAGGCTGAGGGGAGGGCCGTGGCTGCCATCTGACCCAGGCAGGCAGAACAAGAGAGGCCCGTGCAAAGCCACCACATGGGCTGCTCCCAGGGCCATCGAAGTTGCAAGGCTTCGCTTTGAAGGAACGTAGACAGATGGAGCTACTCAGCCCCCCAAAACAGGGATGGGCTAAAACCCTAGTGGCCTCATAGACAGTGATCCAGATGCACCCTCATTTCCACCAGTGCTCCAGATGAGGCAGTATGAGAATGGGCCTTTGGACCTCACACTCCGGGCCCCCAAATTCTTGTCAATAGGGCACCTGTCTTAAGCAGCATGGAGATCTGAGCATCCTGAGTTGAAGAGTTCGTGGAGCTTTTGACCAACATAGTGTGTGGTCCTCATGTCAGAGAGATCAACCTCCCTTCTCATCTACAGTTACCTCCTACCAGGGTTGTCTTGGGCAGGATAAAAGTCCACGTTCCAGAGAGCACGCATGCTGCTCTGTCACTCCAATCCTTGCGCAGCATAAGCTGGGTTTCCCTGTAAGTCAGCTGAAAGGTCCTGGTAAGTCCAGGGCTTCCTATCCAGGCAAGTCCCCATCTTCTTATCATCAAACAACATGAGACAGACATTGTTAATGAGTCATTTTAGCCACCCAGACTTCCACTTGCAGAAGCAAACTGTCCCCAGGGTTCTCCTTTCTACACAAAATCCAAACTTCCTTCATCCTTGGGCACCAACACACATACACACACAAATGCACACAATTGTTTCATGAGTGTGGTAAAATATTTTAACTTTTAAAAATTTATCTTAGGGCTTCCCTGGTGGCGCAGTGCTTGAGAGTCCGCCTGCCGATGCAGGAGACGCGGGTTCGTGCCCCGTTTCGGGAAGATCCCACATGCCGCGGAGCAGCTGGGCCCGTGAGCCATGGCCGCTGAGCCTGCGCGTCCGGAGCCTGTGCTCCGCAAATGGGAGAGGCCACGACAGTGAGAGGCCCGCATAACGCAAGAAAAAAAAAAAAAAAAAAAAAAAAAATTTATCTTAAAAAATCAATTAAGCTAAATGTATTATCTTAATCTAGTAGTTCTGACATACTATAACTTATATACTAAGTTTACTTTTTCACAATTTATTTAAAAGCTAACACACACACACAAAGAAATTAGAAATTATGTCCCCACTTCTAGAAAACCAGTAGGAAGATTTTTCAAAGCGCCATAATTAAGGCACAAGTAATAGCCCCATTTGAACAAGAAGCTACTATATCCCTGCTGAGAACACTACACAGAAATCATAAGGAAGTAGCAAGTCAACAAGCAGTGCTAGTTTAAGGTTTGAGACTAAAGTCTCCCCTACCACAGAATAGAAAACAATAACATTATATAGCATATGACAGTTTACAAAGCACTTTCACAGCCATATATCATTTGATTATAAGAATCCTATTATTATAAACCCCATACTGCAGATGGGAAAATGCAGCTTAGCAATTTGCCCTGGTTTATATTTACAAAGTCAGGCCTAATTCCAGTTTTCTGACTCCAAGTCCCCTGATTTTCTACCACACCAGCATTCCTCAAGCTTCATTTCATTCCACCTTCATACATTTTTACCAAATCAGCATTCCATCTGTGTAACCATTTCCCTATTATTTACATTTTTAATTGCCTCACTAAGGCATTATGTATTAAGGCTGAATATATTTTTAAATACTCTTCCTGTAAATGTTCATCAATAAAAGATAATCATAAAATTAAAAACAATAAAGCCAAAATGATATTATTAACTTTTAGCTGGATGTTTGCCTGTCAAAATCTCTGGGTCTGGGATCTGTTGTCAGAAGGAAGGAAGGAAGGAAGAAAGAAAGGGAGGGAGGGAGGGAGGGAGGGAGGGAGGAAAGAAAAAGAGGCAAGAAGGAAGGAACAAAGGGAGGGAGGGAGGACAGGACAGAGAGGAAGGCTGAGGAGAAGAAAAGATTATCAAGCCTTAAAGACATACTGCCACAAAGCTGAGTCTCTCTCCTTGAGTTAGTCAGAAGGATTGAAAGAAAACTAAAAAGGGAATAATAAGGCCTCCCAAGGTGATTCTGTTGTTATTTAACGCTGCGCTCACGAAGCCCGAGGAGTGCAGCCCACCTTTGAGAAGCACTGCCTTGAGCCTTGCCACACCATGCACTGTGTTAACATGAGAATGCATCTGAAATACCGAAAAGGGATAAATTGTGAGTTTGGGATTAACGTATACAAACTACTATATATAAAATAGATAACCAACAAGGACCTACTGTATAGCACAGGAAACTATACTCAGTATCTTATAATAGCCTATAATGGAAAAGAATCTGACAAAGTGTGTGTGTGTGTGTGTGTGTGTGTGTGTGTGTGTGTGTATAACTGAATCACTTTGCTGTACACCTGAAAGTAACACAACATTGTAAATCAACTATACTTCAATAAAAATTTGAAAAATAAATAAATAAAATATTGAAAGGGGGCTCACAGTTCTTGATGGTCCAATACTCGCTTGGACTTAAATAATGTTCTCTAAAGCTCAGGCAGGTTACCCGCAAATTGAGGAGAAGGAAACAGATTGCAGTG
Source organism: Lipotes vexillifer (assembly GCF_000442215.2). Lineage (NCBI taxonomy): Eukaryota > Metazoa > Chordata > Mammalia > Artiodactyla > Lipotidae > Lipotes > Lipotes vexillifer. The sequence continues at coordinate 413,648 of NW_006797957.1, read as the reverse complement.
AGATGTCTAATGGTCCTCAAATTCTAATATTTGTAAAATCCTAGTCTCTATGAATAGGGAGCATAAAAACAGAGATCATGAATGCAAAAACAGGAGGAAAATGTAGGCAGGCACATCCTGGATAGGAAGACAAATGGTTTGCATTCTGCTTCTCTTTCACAGAAGAACTGTGCAAGGACGTTTGAAGTCCACATAATGTCTTTCTTTCCTTTTTCCTTTTCTCTTCTTTATTTTCTATCTTTCTTTTCTTTCTTTATTCCTTTCTAGGGATATTTTTTCAGAAATATTTTAATAGCTGCCAATTCACCCAGTAAGATAAACAGCTATTAGTTAAAAAAATTAATTAATATATATGTTAACAAGATAATGAACCTGGACCTTTACTTAACACTCAGAGTTTTTAAAAAAGAAAAAAAAAAGAAAGGAAGAAAAAGTAATTGGAGATTGGAGAAAAGGAGAAACACTCCGCATCAAGTAATTTAATGGAATGACAGGGGGTTTTTTTAACAGGAAAAGAATGACCCTGAAAATCACCAGCTGGTCAACCTGAATGATATCCTCAGTAATATCAGGGAGCCAATACAAAAGAATAAATTTTTTTAAGCACCCCTAATGTAGACTAGCATCCTGAAAGCATTAGAAAATGAAGGCCAAGTGCCTTGCTGGCAGTATTTGAGTGCCAAGCGTAGGAAAAAATGCAAATCACTTGATTCTCAGGAAAGTACTTTATTATAATGCCCTGGAGTTCTGCACACAAAAAGCATCACTTCCTCAGCGAAACAAGTCATATAAAATCTACTTCCACACAAAATAAGCAGTTAAAGCAGTTAATGGGGTTCTGTACAACATGCTTCTATGTCAAGACTAAGAAACCTCAGAAATGGTTACATGTTTTTCTACCACAAAAAGGAGTTTTTCCCACCACTGACCAGTTGGGTCTCAGGAGTGACAAAAGAAACAGTGACAATGGCAGTCATTTGTTAATGAGGGCTGTTAGACCAAAAGAACTTTTTGTTTGGTATTGTCCCATTTCACTCCCATTTCCACCAAGAAGAGGCTGCAAGCTCAGGAAACTTAGAGTCAGTTTCCAAATTGGAAAATATTGCAAATACCAATAAGTAATAAACATGCTCTGCAGACACTGCTCAGCCCAGGCAGGGAGAGGGGTAAACCAGATGGTCTTTTCCAACCCAGATTTCGATGATCTACAACAGAACCTGGATGACTAGGAGAAATTGAGAAGCAATTTGGAATCTGCTTTATAAAACAGAATCCCAAACAAAGACATTCAACAAGGCAGAGAAATCTAAAAAGAAATGAAAATGGATTCCAAGTAAGAGTAGTAATTAAGCCAGCTTGAGACTGATAAAGAAATCAAGGTTGTCCCCAAATCACAGTGTTTTGGAGGGGAAGGTGACTTAGAGAGCTGCCAGTCTGGGGGTCACAAACCCAAATGCGTGCTCACCTGGCCAGAGATCAGAAACAAAGCGACGTAGAAATAGTGGAGACAAGGTTAATTGAAGAGTGCATGATCTGTCTAAAAGCATTCCAATTAAAAAGAAATTGAAATATGTATGCTGACCAAATAAAACAGCTCTTGAAGCCAGTTTAGCCCAGGAGCTTCCTGTTTCTATCTCTGATCGCTGACTATTCCTAACTCTACGCTACTATATACACATGAGGAAACTGAGGACCAGAGAAGTCACATCATTTGATGATAAGCACAGAATAGTGTTTGTAGGTAGCAGAGCCAAAATGGTAAGATTATATTACACACTGAGATGAAGTTAAATAGAAAAAATGAAATGACATTAAGGCAAAAATCCTGCATGCCCTTGGATCAGGTATACTAAGTTCACATGGGTTATTCTTTCAGAGGCCAAATTATATTATCATCTAGCTAAACACAAAGCTTCTGAGAACTGGGGGAAGATGTATGCAAGCAGAGGTTGTACCAAAAAAATAAATTAAAAAATCCTAAGTAGTCAGAGCCAGATATTCAATTTTTCAAAAACAATTGTTAAATCCATAATTAACTTTGTCACAATGGTCCTGAGTAAGATGGCAAATGGAGCTCCTGACTTCCATTTTCCAGACAGGAAAAACAAGGTACATAGAACTCTCACGGCTTTTTTTTTTTTTTTTAATGGATTCTTTAAAGTTACATGTTCAAGGTTCCTTCTAGACACTCCTCAAAGAGCAAGGTAAGGAAAACCCTTTCCATACTTGGTACTGGGGAATATAGTACATTTTTAAAAATTGGATAAGTTTAAGACTCTTTTTTTAAAAAGTGAAATTCCAAGGGAAAAAAGTCTCATTGAGATATAGTAAGTGGTATGAAATCTTCCTAGGAAATCCATGAAGTGCAGAGAAGGATGAGAGCATCCTCCCTTGGGGCAGCTGGAAACAGATGAGACAAAGAACTGGAAACCTTCTTTCTGGGAGCCCTCCCTCCTGCCAGCCAATGGGACTTTCCTTCCCTGGATTCTGTATGTCTAAGAAAACACAAATATGCACTCCTTAGAAGGAGGAAATGCAGTCTGCACACAGGGCTGGCATCTCTAACATAAATCTCCCCATAGGTGCTGGGCTAAACCTTCAACATGAGGAAATAATATTCGAGTTTTATAGCAGCATAGGCATGATTCTTCCCCCTCCCCCATAAAACTCCCAACATGGAACAACCACATCAAATTATTGCTTTTCAGAGGCCAATTCAAAAACACCCACTTTATCACAGAAAGAATATTCCTTGTCTATGTGATTGCTTCCATTATGTCTTATTTGAAGGGGGGAAATGAAATAAAAATCCTATCGGAGATATTTATAGATCTCATAAAACCTGATTCACTCTCATAAGCTGCTGTAAGCTCAGTCATCAGGTAAGGCAGAAAAGGCAGGTGTAGTAACCAGCACTATATTATAGTATATGTGCCTAATTCTGGCTCATAAAGAAAAATAACCGCATGCTGGAAAAACTTAAGGGAAGTAAGTCAGAAGTAAGACTGGAAAGAAAGGGAACGAGCTGGACATTTGTGTGGGCAAGTCAAGCAAATTCCAAGGATATCAAAGGGGGCTGAGTTTTGGGGGCAATGGATATTGCTAGTATTTCCCCACTTCTAAGCACCAGTGACTTCATGAGAGCTCTCCTGTGGGATGGATAAAGGAACACCATGTCCAATGCCCAGCATTCTCCCTGGCCTGGCCTTTCATCGTTCACCTTCTCTTAGACACTCCAGATCACTGGGATCTTAGAGAGACCAGTGATACTATTTAGAAAAAGAGCATTGTGTCACTCTGCACTGTTTTCAACAGGAGGAAGGATGGCTGAAAACAGGGAAGGAAAGAGCATTTGTTGAGTGGATGCCATGTACCAGACCCTGGGCCAGAGAGCCAACATGCCTGCCCTTACCTAGGCATTATTAACTCCTTTCCACTCATGACAGAATGAGACTCAGAGACGTTAGGTGACTTTCTCAAGGTTCCAGCTCTGTCTGATTTCAAGGCCTCGTGTAATTTGACTACTACAAACACTACGACATTAAGGAGCCCTAGCACAACCCAGTTCTTTTTCAGATGAGAAAACCAAGGCCCAGAAAGAAGACAGACGAGAAAGCTGTTCAAACCCATACAGTTCCACTGAGTCCCCGGCCATGACCTTTGGCTGTTGCCCTGGTGTCTCCTGCCTAACTAGGAGTCAGTATAAATGTAAAAATTTGGAGTCCTGAGCATACTGCCTGGGTTTACAATCTGGCTCAACCACTTACAAGTTGTGTGACTTTAGGCAAAGTCATTTAATAACTCGAACCTCAATGTCTCCATCTGTAAAGTGGGGATGAGAAGAATATGTATCTCACAGGGTTGGTGTGAGGATTAAATGAAATGATGCACATAAAGTGCTCAGATGAGATCATCTCTAGGAAGTATTTGACAGATATTAGATATTATTATGATGCTTATTATGATAATAGGCAGAATAGCCAAATGGAAAAAAGGAAGAGGGAAGTGTGTTCCACCACTGGTTTTGCAACTCATTTGCTTTGCGGCCACATGAAGACAACTTGCTTAACCTTCCTCTGCCCCAATTTTCTCACCTCTGAACGGGAAATTCTGTAATACCTGTCCGTTCCTTAGTTACAAAAAGAATGTGCCAATGACAAGAGATCCTGTGCAAAACACCCTGAGCCCTTAAGAAAAAAAGTTTAATACAGATGTTTGTTAGACTCTCACAAGCCAACATGAACGTCTCCGTCACAGAGGAAATCATATCTTGGTCCATATCAAAGAAAGCAAGGACCTTGATATAGGGAGGCAAATGCACAGGGGAGGGCTGAGCCATCTTGCAACACAGAAAGCAAAGCCAGAGACGCAGTCTATCATTGAGCAGCATCTCAGGGAGCTCACTGGAGAATCAGTCCTGCACAGAGACCTCCTTACAGAAGACATCCTTCACCCCTTAGGCAGGAACTGTGCTCTATTAACAGGCTCTACAGCGGCCATATGAACAAACACTAAGAGCTCAAAAGGTAGGGCTGGGGCAATCTATTTCCACTCCTTTGTGTGATGAGCGAATTTGCCGCCTCTCCAAAAATAAGAGCCAGCACTGTGACCACGCCATTGAATTCCTGCTACCTCGGCTCTGCAAGGTGAGTGTGAAAGCGGGGTCAGGAGCAGGTGGACACTTCCTTGCAGAGCAATTGCTCCACAGCTAATTGCCATTTTCACGGCTGGGCTGAGCTTTCCAAAAGACATCCTTCAACCCTAAGCTCTGAGCTCCTCTCATGATGTTCTCTCTTGCCAACCGAACCCCCATCAAAGACAGTTTATAGATGAAAGGATGTAGCTACAGTACATACATTTCTGCAAACATCACAGTATGAAACAGAGGCATTTCTAAGGCTTCTTTGTGAACATCGCCACACGCCCACAGTCATTACCACAAGAGCTAAAGCCTTCTATGGACGAGGAGGCAGCCTCCTTGCCTGAATGTCCTCAGCGGCAATTCTTCCACAGTTTATTTTTGCTCCTTTTACTAGAAACATGGGTCCTTTGAAATTCTTTATAAACAGAGTCTACTTGCAAACAGTGAGGTCAGAAAGAAATATGTAGAGCTGCTACCTAATGCCTATCTGGCATCATCCAACAAATGTTTGTGCATGCATCCATCCCTTTAAAACCACAGAGCAGGCTGAGGTAAGTGGAAAATCATGGTCGAGAGCTTGCTGAGAATGAATTATTTGAAGCACGGCATGGTTGGAGTTTAATGCCCACCACCACAAAGGTACCAGAAATGGAATTTGACCAGGTTAAGCAAACCTCTAGTGGGTCATAGGAAATGGGAGCTAGATGAGAAACACTTTAGGGTAAGGGAAAGTAAAACAAGAAAGATGAAACAACACTTGGACAGTCGCTATTAACCAAGGAGCTGGATGAAGCACATCCACTGTCCTGCTTTATTATAAACCTCTATTACACTTAGATTCCAAGTTATACAAGAAATGAAATATTTCCATATAAGTGGTAGCCACCTGCAACTCTGATATCTCTCATATTAACCCTCTATAGATTAATGGCTCAAAGCCTTGGCTGCATATTGGAATCACACAGAAGCTTTATAAAAACACTGAGGGAGTTCCCTGGTGGCTCAGTGGTTAAGAATCCACCTGCCAATGCAGAGGACATGGGTTCCAGGAAGATCCCACATGCCGTGGAGCAACTAAGCCTGGGCTCCACAATTACTGAGCCTACAATCTAGAGCCCACGAGCCACAATTACTGAGCTCACGTGCCACAACTACTGAAGCCTGCACACCTAGAGCCCGTGCTCCGCAACAAGAGAAGCCACTGCAATGAGAAGCCCACACACTGCAACGAAGAGTAGCCCCTGCTCACTGCAACTAGAGAAAGCCCATGCGCAGCAATGCAGTCAAAAATAAATAAATAAATAAATAAAATTTATTAAAAAACAAAAACAAAATGACACTGATACCTGGGTTCCACCCAAAGGAATACCGATTTAATTGGTCTGGGGTGCAGCCACAGTTGTGAACCATTACTACAGACATAGTCAAATCTTAAGTCACATCATTAAGCCCTAAATATCTATTGAGTATCTACCACGTGCAAGGCTTTCTAAGAACCTGAAGGGTTATGTATTAAAAGTTTATTATTGGGCTTCCCTGGTGGCGCAGTGCTTGAGAGTGCGCCTGCCGATGCAGAAGACGCGGGTTCGTGCCCCGTTTCGGGAAGATCCCACATGCCGCGGAGCGGCTGGGCCCGTGAGCCATGGCCACTGAGCCTGCGCGTCCGGAGCCTGTGCTCCGCAAATGGGAGAGGCCACAACAGTGAGAGGCCCGCATAACGCAAG
>NW_006797957.1:357618-407150 GCF_000442215.2 Lipotes vexillifer | reverse complement strand
CAAAAAAAAAAAAAAAAAAAAAAAAAAAAGTTTATTATTAAAATTATAACCAAGGCATGGACTCTGCTCTAAATCATGCAACCTAACTGGAAAAATAAGGCAATGAGGGAAAAAAAGAAAAGAAAAACTATACTACAGGACAAAACTGAAACGCATCATGAGGAAGTAAAAAGTTCTACACATGAGTATAGATACAGCAGCAATTACTGTTGGCCAAGGGAAAGGGAGGGAGTTTCCTGGAAGATGTGGCAACCATCTGAAAGTTAAAGGATGGGTAGAATTTGGACAAAGAGACTCAAAGAGGAAGAAGACGGAAATGACATAAATGAAGAGAGAAGCAGAAAAAGTACAGTCATTCAATTTGGATGGCGGTTACCGCACATAGTAACAAAGGGGGAAACTTGTGACTACTACCTAGACCCAGTCTTGGAACATCGTGACTCTTAGACATTTGGCCTCATCATACGTAAAAGAGGGCCCCATTGACAGTTTGAAGCATGGTGATGGAGGCAGAAAGTCAGTCCAGCTGAGGTGATGGGGCTGCCCTGGGGCAATGGCAGAGCAAGAAGAAAGTGGTAGAGCATGGTGACGTACTGTAAGAACCAAATCAATGGGATTTTTCAACCAATCAGAGTGAAGAGAAAGAGAGGAGCCAAAGATGGCTGGACCTTCAAACCTGGATCACAGAAGAAAGGTCAACTCAATAAAAGAAACAGGGAAGCCAGGAAAAGGAGGAAAGAAGTTGACGAGTTCAAGCTTTGGGACATATTCCGCTGAGGTCTTCATGGGACAACCCCAAAAGCCTTAAGTGTCAGCCCCAGGTTTCCAGTTCAAAAATGTGGGCCTGAAACTCAGGGAAATATTGGAGCTGGAGCTGTAGATTACAGCTTTGAAGAAATAAAGAAGTCTCCATTTGGGAAGAAATCTTCAGTTTCTAAGATCTTAGAGGTGAAACCAATCTGTGAGCCAAGTTCCAAGAGAGAATTTTCACCATCATAACTATCCTAGAGATTGGGTGGAGAAGGGCCAAAAGTCACTGAGTGAAGAGCACCCTGCGTTTCCTTTCCTCACTAGGGACACTGTGAAAATTGAGCCTTGGCTTCACCCTCCCACCCCAAAAGGACTTTTTAAAAACCACACAGAAGTTGACTCTCTTCCCAACTGCTTATCACAATGTGCAATGTTTTTTGTTTAAATTTGTAAAACATTACAACCTCACTGCCCATCCAACCCTCTCAAGAAATTTTAAAACACTTCAAAAGAGATTTTTCTGAATTGGCACATGATAACTGCTACAGTTTCACGCAGTCCCTTTGTTGGCAAGTTGTCAGAGACAAAGCATTTCAAAACTTCACATTTGACGCTTTCCACATAAAACCCCGGTTCTATCATCCATCCAACTCCCTACCGCATACATCTCAATGCACCCTTCTTACTCTCACTTCGTTTGTTATCACTTAAGTGACAGCACTTTTTTTCATAAGGCTGGAGTTGTAATTGGGGGCTTTTGTTTTGTTTTTTCAGTACAGTGTACATTTTCCACGTTACCACACATTATTAAAAATGGAAAAGAGATTAAATTACACACATAAGCTTTCTCCAAGATATTCAATATCTTGGTTTAGGGCCCAGACAATTCCAAAATTCCATGTACTAGTATTGTTCAAAGTAAAATGGGGGTTTTCTTGCTTCCCTTTAAGGGGAGAGGGGGAAAGAGAGCGGAGGAAAGATGAGAAGTGACTCAAAGTATATTCAGAAAGTGTGATGAAAAGCAAGCAAACTGATTTGGGCATCTGAAAGAGTACTGGGCCTGGGACCACCATCCATGTTAACAACAGCTGGGTGACCTTGGAAGGTTCAATGCCTCATCTGGCTTCAACAATCATTTGGTCCTAGCCTAGTGTTTTAGAGTTAAAGAAACCAAAACCCTTTCAGGATCTGAAATTCTAAGATTCTCTGGGTCTAGCTTTGGTACAAGGCCTGGGGCCTGGCTTTCAATATGACCTCAGGAAATGTCAATAAACCCATATTCAGAAATAGATATTGCATATGGCTCTACATTAATTATTTTAATTACCTATAATCATTTCCGAATGACACAGACATGGATGCTGTTTCCTGGCCATTATGGACATGCGTATTCATTCACACTGTCGACTCATCTGCCCTAAAAGGGCCACCAGCCCCATTACAGCATTAGCTAAAAAAGCCTAAGAAAACTTAGTAAATCTCAAGTATGTTTTATAAACAAGGTTGTAACAACGTGGGTAAGTACAGAGAGGCATGGGTCAGTGTTCAAATACTGGACTTAAAATCTCTTTTTTTTTTTGGCAATTGTGTTCTAATACTGTATTACTTAATCCTGAACATGCTCATTCTCCCCTACTGAAGTCAAGCTCATAGAGGGCAGAACTATATCCAATTCAAATTCGCATCACCCGAACAGTATTTTGCACACAACCAGAGCAAAGGAATGAAGTACTGACTGTGAAACATTTTCCATATTTTAATATAAACAGAGAAAAGCCCACAAGGTGTGACTGACTGCCTCTACCAGCTCAGAGGCATGACCAATCTTAGGTAAAAGCCTGTTCCAGTAATGCTCAGTCAGGAATGGTATCACTATGAAATCAGAAGTCACTCCCACCTCAAGCAGGCTGATTCTGGACTGATCACAAAGCTGCTGCTGACCCCCCGCTGTCCATCTCTATGTCACGCATGTGGTGGATGGGGCAGCTGGAAGCTCCTCTAATGGAGAGTGCAACGGACACAATACACTTAGCAGGACCAAGTTCTCAGGGTCACAGCAAAATACCAAGTGAGGAAAACAAAAAGGATTCAAGGCAGGTGAAATGATTCTCCAAATTAGCAGCAGAAAATGAAGGCCAAGGAACAAGGAGGGAGAGGAACAAGATCATGACCGATCTTAGGTAAAAGCCTGTTCCAGTAATGCGATATTTGATTTGGGGAACACTTAAATTAAACTAAGTAAGGATAGTTTCTCACGCAGATGCTCTAAAATGAGCACACAATGTAACTGGGAGGAGTGTTTCTTAACTCGTGGATGTTGCATGTAACATTAATGATTAGATGCTGTATCTTGCTCCACCGACTTTAACACCATTAGTACTTATAGAGCTTCCTAATCACTGTACTAGGTAAGATTTGGCAATTTGGGTTAAAATATTTCCACCTGTTTATGCTAAGCAAGCACTCAGCTAATTTGGGGAAACAAAGGGGTTTATTTGTAGAGAGATAAACCTCCACCCCTCACCCTTCTGGCAACGCTCAGGTTACGTTGGGGAGCTGTCCTAAACTTTCAGCAAATCCCAATTCCAAACATACATGCTAACTGATAGATTGAGTGAACCGGAATCACAGAGGCGTTCTCTGCATTCACCAATCATGGAGTCCAGCGAAGGTGATTTAAAACCCCTTGCACGCTACTGACAAACTGCAGAGATAGCGGGTGTCTGCCACCCGATCTGGCCAGCTATCCCGTCAACATGAGCCAGTTCGGACTGGCCAGAGGAAACTGTCTTCTCTCCCAAATAAGCACACAGTGATTAAAGAAGACTGCACTGCCTTCTCGTACTCAAAAAGTTAAAATACAGGAATTCTCTGAGGGGAGAAGAATGGCTACTGAAAGCTCCATTAGGACCTTCTCTAAACTATTCCCGTTTAAGTGGAGAGGCAAATAGCCCCCACTGGCATTTATATTTAGAATGGGCTGGGAGAGAGGAAGAGCACATTTTGAACGCTGAAGGTCTCTGACATACCCATACATAAATCATTTCAGGGTGAGGTGTCACATCTTCTGCTCTGCCCTTTAAATGGATTGGACCCCAACATCACATCCTCCTCAGGGTAGGGAGTGGGGGTGGGAGTTTCATGGAGAACAAAGAAGTCACCACTTCCTTTATCCCCCCAACTAAAGACAGATGTAGTAAAAACATCTGCGTTGTAACATTCACTCACTTTAAAATACCGAACTGCAAACAGGTAGACTGAGTGATAATGTTTGAGAATCCCTAAATCTACACAAAGATGTATCTATTAAAAAGAACATGGAAATTAAAATTTAAAAGAACATGGAAAGGCCAACTGTGTGATAGATGGCATTCACATGTGCTTTCATTTGTAAAGCTACATTTATTGAGTGACTGCATCCTTATTTAGAAAATCTGGAGAACAGGGGCAGTTCTGATTTTTTTTTCATCTATCAAGTCAGTGTTTCAGATTTTTAAAAAAATAGAGTTATGGTAACTAAAGAGCACACAAATCACATACAAAAAAAAAAAAAAAAGAAAATCTGGAGAACAGGGGCAGTTCTGATTTTTTTTTCATCTATCAAGTCAGTGTTTCAGATTTTTAAAAAAATAGAGTTATGGTAACTAAAGAGCACACAAATCCAAAAAAAAAAAAAAAAAAAAAGCCAGCTATTTTATCCTTTCAGTGTGGTTAGCAAGGCTCCTTTGTGTCTACAAATTTCCCTGGGTGGTGCTGTTGCCAAGAAATTCTAATTCATGACAAGGTTTTCTGCAAATTGGGGACAGAGGCAAACCTGCGGATGCAGGGACCCTACAGTTTGCTTTGTCTTTCTGGCTGAGACAGCACCAGGCTGCTCGGGCCTGTAGAAGGCAGTGCAAAGGCAAGATCCCAACATAGGAGAAGCGATGTAGCTCACAGATCAAATCCCATCTCTTGCACCATGAGGCTGTTCTTGGCAGGCAACCATTTTTGTAAGTTGTCCCCTAGAGATGCTTCATACCAAAGGCCCTTGTAAAAAGTGTTTCAGGGTGCCTGAAACCAAGATGAAATTGCAGTGTTATGGGGACGCTGTAGTTCTTACAGTAGCCAAGTATGCCATTAGTTTAAAACAATGGGGGAATGGGGGAGGAGGGAGGAATGTTCTATGATTTATTTATTTGTTTCCAGTAGCAGTGGAAAATTTTCTCTGAGCAAAAAGGAGGCCTGAAACTGACCCCATCTGCCAATTATGAATCAGCATTAACAACAAGCATAATTCCATAAGAGTTTTCAAGTAAACATACCATGCTCCTCAATGGCATGAAGCAAAGCTAAGTGCAAATAAGACTTAGAACATCATTACTTGACCTGCACTCATGAAATAGCAGTCTAGGTATAAAGAATATATCCAAATTCTAAAAGTCTTTGTAGCTTCCCAAAGAAAAATAACCATCAGTATTGTACCAAATCCTCTTTTATTTTCCAAGTCAGCAGTGGGTCCAGAAAAATCATGATTTCTAATGGCAACAAAACTCATGAATGGGTCCCCCTTTATCCATCATCAAGTGGTACCCTATACGCTACTCTCAGTTTCTGTCCTACCTTTGACTTTTTCCTACTTTTGCTCAGACAGCTCTTGGAAATTTTCCTGCAAGTTTCCAAAGAGCTTAAGGCTGGTAGCCTTAAGAGTTGTGCGTCAGCTGAATTCCATAAAATAATAGACCACATAAGCACAGTGTAATTTACAGTTATATGACAGGCAGGGATGATGTTACTCGGGCCAAATGCTTAAGTATGCAGTCAGAGTCCAGGAATGGAGAGCTGTTAATGTAGGATGTCCATCCAGATTTAAAAATTACACCAACAATGGTTTTCATAGTTGGAGCTGTATGAGGCTAAGACATTATTGCCCAAAAACCCAATGTCAAAATGACGACCCCTGTTACAGGAGGGCCATGACAAGCTCACTGACTATTAAGCAGAACAATTATCCCAGACTTGAGTTTAAAATAAAAACTCCAAAGAGTCCATCCTTAATTTTCAAATGCACAGATGGTCTTGAGTTTATCATCCAAGCCACTCTGTTTCTTACGAACCAAATCAGACTATTGGAATCTCTGGACTTCGCTCATCTCCTCAAGGTACACTGTTCACTTTCAGGAGTACATCTAATAACTGCTCCTCATTTGACCTCTAAAATCTGATTACCCCAGAGCATCAGGAAACTTCCTCCTGCCTGGGGTTCTTTGTAGCAACCTTCTTGAGCTGATTTGAGCACAGGAGCCTTAAAATTTCACCATGTGATGGTTGATTTAGAACCAACAGTTGCATATAACCACACTCCCCTCCTTTATACTCAGAAGAGGCAAGAGGAAGGGGGCAGGTAGAGGGAGGAAGGAAGAGACAGAGGTTGGAGGTTATGTCATCAGCATGAACTGGGAGGCACAGTCACCTTTACAGAAAGCATTTGTGCCTACAGAGTCCACAGAAGAAAGCTCCTTGGAATGATATCTCATTTAGGACCGTGTCCTCACAAGTTATGTTTCAGTATGGATTATAAGCATGCCTCTGAAAGAGCTTGGCAAAGAGTTTTAAGCTGAGGGCAGTTGGCAGTAGGAGAGGATTAAGGCAAGAAATAGGGGGGTGAAAATTTCTTTGCCCACAGATACAAACTAAGCTAGAGATGCCCTGAAGGAGGTGAGATGAAGGATGAGGTGGGTGGGAAGCAGAGAAGGTTTCTAAGGAAACAAAAGATCCAATACATCCTCTAATTATCAAACCAATGATGTTTCTTTACAGATCTAGACTTTCTCAAGGATGCTCTAACCAGATCTAGAAAACCAGGTTTCCTCTGGAGAGGCCTTCCCCCAAAGCAGGCTTTACTACTGTGAAATCTTGAACCAAACAAAGTTGGGTGATTCATCAGGAGGGAACGTTGTAACAAATAAAGCCAACTTTCTTCCCTCCAACCTGCTTAACAGTTAGTCACAAACAAGGGCTGCCTTGGGCAGGCTGACTAAATCAACAGATTCTCTTCCCTAACCTGTCTAGACAGTTGTTAATAGGCAACCGATTCAACACCAGTGGGCTGACAGTGTGAAATGAAGACTATTTCAGAAAATGAAATTCTGGCAACCTTTTGGTTTAATTAGCATGTGAAATAAAAGGAGGAAAAAGCTCTAGTGAGACCCTTGGTGAGATAGTGTCATCAAGGATGGGGGAAAGGATGCACTGGAGAAATGCCTTCTGCTAGAAACATGCGAGCTGTGCATGCGTTTAGAGAAAGACAAAGTCAAACACATCTGCCAGCATCCTTGGGCAGGAATGTATGTGTGGAAGCACAGACACCAGAGGCCAGTACCTGGAGAAACTCCAGCCTCGAAATCAGGGGAGAACAGCAACCAGCAACAATGGTACACCGGATAGGCTCCTTATACCACAAGCCAAACCTCACTCGCTAAAGCAGCAACTGTTACATCCCAGGCTCAAACTGGCAAATCCCGCTTTGGATCCTGGCAGAGGAAATTCAGCCGTTCATTAGCCTTAACAAGCTGCTGTCACGGAGCAGAGAAGTTACATGAGCAGCCACACACCAAGCCTCTTGCCGCCCGCCCCAAGGGCAAGCACGTTTCTCCCAGACGGATTGTGCACGTTCACACTTCCAATGTGCAAATCCGAACTGTCTTCTTGCACGTTCCATGATGCACACTGTAGAATTCTGAAAGAATGTTCGTGTCCCTCCATCCCCACCCACCATCTTTCCTGCCGAATGTCCCCTCAGCAGCTCCTAATCCTTACTGAGAAAACCACTGTTTCCGCAGCAGATCTCGCACTTTCCACTAACCAGCACTTTCTTTATTCCACTTCACAAAGCCCAGTGAACTTGTCACCAGCCCCGCTTCCCCCTCACTGGGACGCCTAGCCAACTTGGGCATCGGTGCCCTTCAGCATCTTAGGAGTTTCTTCACTAGTCCTCTAAAACAAAGTCAGAGGCACAGAAGCACACACCACCCTTTGTCGGAGGTTGTGCTAAGAGGAGAGGCACACCAAACGAAAGAGAAGCAAGGACACCCACAGAGGGTGTTCTCCTTCCGAAGACACCGCACTGGGGAAACCTACAATGCACGGTCAGCATGAGACAGACACATCTTCCCATCCTCTTCCGAGATATCTTTGAGTATCCTTTATCACTGGGCTCCTCTTCCTTCTGCCCAGCTTCTAATCTCAAAATCAAGTTCCTATTCTTTACTGATACTCGCTAATTACTAGGAAAACACTCCGCTTTGCTCCTACCCCCTCCCCCCATCTGACGGTCGTTAGCACCAGTTGAAAGAGATGAACCTGATTTAAGGTACCAAGGAGGTAGAGCTCGTGCATGTAGGGACGCGGTACCTGTCTGTGATGGCTCGTAAAGCCCCAAACCACCTTCCCACCCGGCTCCTCCGAACCCCAGAAGTTAGGCAGGTCTCTGCTGGGGGGCAGTGAGCCGCACAACGTGTGCGCAAGGATGTGTGTTGGTGACTGAAACGCAGGCAGCTCCGACCGGCCGCTCAGCTCAAGCACACTAAGGGGTTAGGGGGTGGGTGGAGAGGTAAGCAGATGACTGTTTCCGAAAACATTTTAAACAACAGACAGCCAAAATGGGGGGGGGGGGAATTAAACAAACGAACAAACAAAATTCAACCCCAAGCCCACACCAACGCAGCCCCTGCGTCTCCGCCGCCACCACACGATTTACACAAGTAATTTAAATCATTCACCTGCTGCCAGGTCTCCTCCAGGGATGGCAAAGCTGAGAAGTAGCCGGTGTCGTGGACAAGTTGTAGCTCCTGGAATATACTATAACTAGCCAACACGTCCATGCTGCTGCTGCCGGGCAAAACGGGAGGAGAAACCCTCCCCCGAACACAGTTGGGTCTGTTTGTTTGTCAGTCTGTCTGGCTCACCCCCCAAGGAGGCAGACATCCAGTGGCCCTTTTGTTTTGTTTTGTTTCAGTCAACTAAAAAGGAAAAAAAAAAAAAAATCAATGCAGAAGAGAGGGAGAGAGGAGGTGAGAGAGGAGAGACTGAGTGGGGTGGATGGAGAGAGGCATCCAGCGTGTACAGTGCAGACGGCTGCCAGGAAAAGGGGACTTCACGGGAGTAACAATTCCCTTCCAGGGCTCTAATCACTCCAGCTCGTGGATCAGGAAGGGGGATGCAAACTCACTGACACGAAGCTGCCATCTATTTCTGCAGCGCTGTTCGCTCCTAATGCAATCTTTGCTCTTTATTTTGGGAGGTGGCATTTTTTTTTTCTCGCGATCGCTTCTCTCCCCCCCTTTCCTTCCCTCCCCACCCCCACCCCATCCTTGCTAGTTTGTAGTCTCTCCCCCCCCTCCTTTTCTCCTCCTCCTGCTCTTCCCCCTCCCCAAACTCCCTCCCTCCGCCCGGCTCTCCGCGCAGCCGTGGGATCTCGGAGGAGGGCGTCCATTAGGCCGCGTGTGACCATGTATGGTAAACAGGGGGCTCATGAAGTCACTGAGGACCAATGGGAAGCCTGGAGCAGGGCCTGGGGCGGGGCTTGGCCCTGGCGGCGGGCGCGGATTGGCACGATGCGAATCTCCCTGCTGCCTTACAAGGCGGTGCGAGGCGAGCTATTTTTAGAGGGCTATATAAGGGGGCCGAAGAGGCCGTGCGGCGCCCGGGGAGCGCGAGCGCGAGGGATTGGGAGGGTCGCGGCGACACTTGCACCGGCTCCCGGTACGCCGAGGCGACTGGGCTCGGGCCGCACGCCGGCCTCCGACCTTCGCTTGGGTGCCAGGTGGAGCCCCAGGTGGCCGGAGCCTGCGCCCCTCAGAGGGGTGAGGGTCGCGTATCGCCGTTCTGGCGTGGACGCGGCCGGTTAGGAGGTGAAAGTCCAGAATGCGGGGTTAGGATGCCTCCTGGAGGAAGAGCGAGGCGGGAGGACGAGGAAGCCGGCATGGGATGGAGGGCAGGCCACTTCCCACTCCGCCTCCCTTCTAGGCCCAAGGGCAGGGAACCGCGAGGGCGGGGCAGCGCAAAGGAGTTCCTCACTTCCTCAGAAATAAACCGGGGGGTTGGGTGGAGGGCGGAAGAAAGAAAAAGTCACCAAAAGCCCCTTCACGAATTCCCCACAGGCTGCCAGGGTACACAGAAGAAGCGCCACACAATGGAGCAGAACAAAGGGGAATGCGCGAAAACAGCGGCGGGGGTCCGCCTCGCGCGCCGCACGCAGGCCCCGCCCCCAGCCCCGCCGGCGCCCCAGTGCGAGTTGCCGTGCCCCGCCCCACCCCGCCCGCCCAGCCTGAGCCGACGCCGGGGACCGGGCGGGGGTCCGACTCGCACTTAGAGTTGATTGGAACTGGACGTTTTGCTGGGGAGTGTGTTAAAGACAATAGAGGGAATCCTTGTAGACGTGGGGTGCAGGCAGGAGCCGGCAACTTGCTTGGGGGCTTAAACGTGAGACTTCCCATGCGACTTGGAGAGAGGATGTCCGTCTGCCTAGCTGCGGTGGTGAGAGGAGGACCTGAATTGCGTTATAGCGCTGACATATAGAGATGTATAGATAGAGAGCCTATTATCTCTTAGCTGAACTACGCACGTTGTGAGGGTTGACCGGTTGTTTGCTTGACCTTAAATGGTTAGTGTGGTTAAAGCTTCCCCAAAATGCAGTGTGAGCTGAACTTCCACTTTTGGAATGATTGCAGAATTTGGTACTTATTCTGAAATGAGAAACTTGAATTCAACTCATAATGGAAGAAACACATCCACTTTAATCGCCCTTCTCAGCCGTCTCTCCTTCTGACTATGTGGGACTCCATATCACAATATTTCGAAAGTTCTACTTTATAGAACAAACCCAGTTTGCAGTTCAGTATTTGCCAGGGGAAATTAAACCGGAATTACTGAGTTGAGGAAAGTCTAGTTTATTTGCTTTTTGATGTCTGGAATTCTGTTGGTCAGATCTCTAGCATCCAGTGTATGTGTATAATTGGTGAATGTACTGTAAGTGTGTGTGCATGGAATGTACAAGGATCTTGGTACATTTAGCATTATGTATTATACACATTCGTGGTGCTAGGGGATAAATGGTATGAAAAGGGTAAAAGTCCTACACGAATAAAGTGATATTATGATAGCACACATATACGTGCCAGTATGAGAAGTCTGCGTGGGCCTTTCCCAGAAGTAGAAAACCATTTAGAGCCATCACATACCAATTAATGCATTAACTTGATCCTGATGGCCATTGATACTGCCACTTACTACTGTGTGACTTTGAGCAAATTACTGGCTCAGACCCTCTGGCTACCCTTCTCAGACACAGGAAAAGTGGTATCTGCCTTGCCTGATTGTTATGAACAATCAAAATGTTATAATGTTTGTTAACTCACCTAGCATAGTGTAGCTGGTGCTAATAGGTGAATACTAAATGTTAGCCATCATTATCTCCTGACTTTAGCTGAGTAAATTAAATAATATCTGAACCAATCAGACTTGTAGGGGGATATACCAGTCTTAGAGAAGAAGAATGTAGAAACCTCTTGCCAGTTTGGAATAAGGTCTTCCCCTGCAACCCAACATGCTCTCCTGATTGTGTGTGGGGATGGGGAAGAGATCACTGACAAGTACTGGGGCAGAAGACATGTTCAGGAGTAATAGTGGAGGGAAAGGATCTTTGGCTCAGCGGCCATGGCTCACGGGCCTAGCCACTCCGCGGCATGTGGGGTCCTCCCGGACCGGGGCACAAACCCGTGTCCCCTGCATTGGCAGGCGGACTCTCAACCACTGCGCCACCAGGGAAGCCTGGATCTTTTTTTTTTTTGAATTTTATTTATTCTGTTATACAGCAGTTTCTTATTAGTTATCTATTTTATACATGTTAGTCTATATATGTCAATCCCAGTCTCCCAATTAATCTCACCACCACCCAGGAGAGGGAAAGGATCTTAAATGTAGGAAACGCAAGAGGCAAAAAGCAAGGCAAGGGCTTCCCTGGTGGCGCTGTGGCTGAGAGTCCGCCTGCCGGTGCAGGGGACGTGGGTTCGTGCCCCGGTCCAGGAGGATCCCACATGCCGCGGAGCGGCTGGGGCCGTGAGCCATGGCCGCTGAGCCTGCGCGTCCGGAGCCTGTGCTCCGCAACGGGAGAGGCCACAGCAGTGAGAGGCCCACGTACCGCAAAAATTAAAAAAAAAAAGCAAGGCAAAACCAAAGAACATAATTTGTTTGAGACTCAACTGAACTTGTTTTTTGTTTTCTTTGTGTTACACTATTACCATTTTCAACAAAATATGACATACCTGTTAACTTTGAAGATTTTAAGCACAATGTGCCAAGCTGTATGGACACATAAACATTTTATATGCTGTGTCTTATTTCATCCTCATGACAGCCCCAGCGTAGGTATTTTTATTATCCCCAACTTTATGGATAAAGATACCCAGGCTTGGAAATACTAAGTTGGTCAAGGTCACACAACCAGGAAGCAGCCAAACAGGGGTTCAAATCCAGGACCACCTGACTTCCAAGACTGTGCTCTGCATGGGGCTCTCTGCAAGGTGAAAGACTTGAGTTTCTTGGTTTTAAGTCGACTTGTTTATAAAAATTGCTTGGGTGTGGAGAGGGAGGCTTCCATTGAGGTTTTTCACATGTAAATATCAGCCATCCAACTTATAGAAGAACTCAACCAAAATTTTACAATGTAAATCCTAAAAACCTCATTATGAGTTTTTTCAAAGCTTTATAGATTAGAATTCTAAGAGATTTATATAACAAGGCGCTCCTAGAGGCATATTTTCAGTATTAGTCATATTTAGCTACTTTTAATAGCCTAGAGACCCTAGGATCACATTGCAAAGCACATGGAAAGAATCCGAATGTACAAATCAACAAATGTACAATAATCAACAAATTAAGATCACAAGGGAAATTTGGCAGCCAAACAAACCAAAAATAAAGAGCACTGCTACAACTACTGCATACCGAATGCTTTCTCTGTACCTGGCATTTTACACGTGTTCACATCTACTCTTCACCACAATCTTGTAAGGGAGCTATTACTGCTCCATTTTCACAGATGAAGATACCAAAGTTCAGAGTAGGCACATAATTTGCCCATATGTCTCTTAAGTGGCAAAAGCAGATTCAAATATAGGCCTGGCTCCAGGTTGATTCCAAAGTCTATGTCCTCTACATGTGTTGCCTTAGAAGATAATGATGATACTTTTAAAAGTATCACCCTTTGGAAGTGATCCTGTAGGAAACACCTAAGAGTAAATAACAAGTTACCCCCCAAGAACTGAGAAATGAGGATATTTTATAAACAAAATAGTAAAAATTCAATATGCAGATAGAAACAATCAAGACATCAGACTGTTACTACTAGAAAAGTTCTGTGTCATTAGTACAGGAAGTCCTTAATATCCTATTGTGATTAGCACTGGGAAAGCCTCAAAGTAAATCTACTTAAAACACGGGCCAAATTTCAGAGCAGTTAGTGAAAAAAGGTTTGCTGGGGACTTGTCTTGAAAATAAAACTCAACATTTTTAAAACACATTTATTCTATCCTACATTGAACAAAATTGATAAGTACAACCATGTGCTAATTATAGAATGAATAAATAATAAATCAAGTGATTATTGTTGGCTTAATTTTTTCCTAAGCATTGTGAAGCCCCTTACAACATGCTTTATTTCATATTTGACTTTCAGAGAATAATAAAAAAGAGGGTCATTTTTTATAAAAATGTTTCAGAGTTTCTTCAGTTTTCCTAAGGGTCTCAATTAATTCTTTGATATTCAAACTATTCTCTTCTGAAGTATCAATATAGTCATCAGCCCAGTTGATTTTACCTTCATGCGTTTAACTCCATAGATCCTCATGTGCCAGTTTTACCAATCTCACTTTCACTGACCTTACACCTTTTGCAAGATTTGCAATAGAACTGAATGTATTTGCATTGTGCTGTAAATGTTCACCATCATTGTGTGTGTGTGTGTGTGCGGGGGGGGGAGGTGTTTAAAAGAGGTGTTTGAATGGGGTATTAATTTATAAGTGGCCATATCATTAATAATACTTTCATATACCATTGACTTTTGCTTCTCTTTACAATCTTACTATAGTGGAACAAAGTGTGAGCTTAGGCAGCAGGCTTTGTTTGTATCAGAGAAAATAAGAGTGACAAGGAGATGGAGATGGAGATGCCAAAGAATGCCAAAGACCCTCTGAGAGACAGTTTGAATCTGAAAGGAAATGTATGTGGCCATACATACAATGACATGCATATATACATACATACAACCAGAGAGTTATTTCATGATTGAAAAAAAAATGGCAGCTTCCTCAGGCCTCTCATGTCCTGGACAAAATATTCCTTGAGAATACACATCTCTTCTTGTTTTCATTCTCTACTTACTTTCAGCTCATAATTTGGCTTCCCACTTGTTCTGCCTGCAGGGAAAGAATGTGCTGGTTACAACCACAGGAGCCTGGTGGTCATTGTGACAGTTCTGGTTGTTTTTGTCCACACAAAGTCCTTTTAGCTGTACGTGTGTTCCTCGTGAGTTCAGTGAGCATGGGTCTGACTCTCTGGGTGTGTTCAATTTTGAGACTCTTCCATGTTGAGGTTTCTGGACATGATGGGTAAAAAAACAAACACCAACAACAACAAAACCCTTTTTTCAGTGAATTAACCAAAAACTCTTGGCACGTAGCCTGCTGATCTCCAGAAAACATCCCAATCTTGCCACTGACTCTTCGGAATTCTGTGGGTATGTTATAGTTTAATAAAAACATTTATTTTTTTAATCAGATGGTAAAGTCAACCCTGAATGTTGACTTTGCATTGCAGTGGGCTATGCTAAAAGGATTAAGGGGAATACCTGGGGTGCATCACCAGTGATGGGCATGTTGTTCTGATGCAAGAAGGCAGGCTATTTATTGCTTAATAAAAAATTGACTCACCGCAATGATAAAGATAAGGAACTCAAGAATTCAGCGAAAGTTCACTGTCAGGAATGTCCTGTCCAGACCTTAGAACGTTGGACATTTAATGCCATTATGACCTATGATGCATAATTCCTGTGGAGATTAATGACGGTAGCCACTTTTCCAGCCTGAGCTATGAGCACTTAGAAGTGTCAATATTCTCCAATGAAAAACAAAATCATCATCTAAATTCAATCAGTCATTCAACATATATTATGCAAAACATTCAGTCATTTGGCATATATTATGCAAAACATTTGGTCATTTAACATATATTATGCAAAGTGCATAGGTTAAAAATAGAATGGTAAACACAGACATGTTTACCACTGTAAACAATGTCAGATAGTAGAGCTGTATCTCAGAACTTAGAAAAAGCATTTGAAGTATCTAGTCCTACTTTCACAGGTCCGCTGCTTCCCTCAACAATATTCCTTCCAGGAGATGCCCCGTTGCTCCAATGATGGGGAAATCCCAGCAGGCACTGGGATAAACCACTATGACTGAGTCTGGCTGGCTAATTTTTCCCATCTGAGAATAGCATCACAAGCTATTCAGGGGTTTCTGGACAAGGATTTTGGAAAAGAGACTGGTAGAAGATGAGAAGAGATTTTAAATAATAGAAAGAAGAATTCCTTTGGCTATGTAATGATAGAAATGCCAAGACAGTTGTGAAGCTATTGAGAAATTAAGTTGCTAATGTTTTAGGGATTATTGTCCTTTGCAGTGTGTGAGGCAGTTTGTAGGACTGTGTTATGTTTCATCCTGAACAATTTCTATTGTGACATGGTGAATACAGCACAGCATTACTATTAATGTATAAATATCTCTGTCAATGTTTTATCAGGATATTATCATTTTTCTTTTACACATGCCATTTCCAAAGGGTTTGGTACACATTTAATGGGATTTAACAGCAGAATGCATCTCAGATTTGGTAATGGAAATCAATGAGAGAATAAGATTGATTTGATAGAAAGTCTGGACCGCTAACTTTGCTGACAGTGACCATTCCTTTAAGTGAGGGATACCTATTCCACAAGTGCCCAGTGATACGTTTTTATGTGGATGATAGGTCTGGGTAGTTTGGAAGATTAATAATGTCAGCAGCAGTTTTTTGCTGACTGGTTGCTCATTTGAATGTCACCGACTTTGCTTTACCAGAAGGATGCTTATCTGAATGGTTAGAAGAGTCAGCTGAGTCATAGTTTTTAATACTGGTTACTGCTTTTCTCAGGAGTAAGAAAGGCAAGTGCCCTAAACTTCCATTTATGCAGTCCAAACGGGACGGGCCAGAGGAAATGCCTCAGTGTCCACCTCAGAATGCTTCACAGCCCTCTCCCAGCTCTCATCATCTCCCCCTACTGCTTTGCAACGCTCAAAATTTGTTCTAAGCAATCATCAGCGTCATCACATTTTGGTCATGCCCAAGCTGGTTCCCATGTATGACATGCTCCTCTGCTTTGCTGGAAAGCTAGGGAAATCCCATTTGATGAAGACCAACAGTGAGTATAACTCAGAGAGGCTCACTCCTTCCACCCAATTTGCCCAGAGGTGAGATTCAACCCAACTCCTCTGTGCCATACATTAACCTATCCTTTGCTTTTCTGCAATATCGATTCTTGATCTTTGAGGATGTTCTTGTTAAACCCCTCTTAAGTGTTATTGTCCTTTCCAAATGTTCGTGTGCATCATTGCCCTTTTGAGATTATAAATTCTTAGGGAACATTTGTCTGATCACCCTATAGAGAATCTAATATCTGTTATGATAAGCACAAACTTTTTTAAAAACTAACTTTAAAAAGATCATACAAAATATTTTTAGTAAAATTTAAAAACAATATTACTCCTTCTCCAGTATTGTTAGGACACTACTGTTTGTGCTGGCTTCTGTTAGGTTGACCTAAGCAGGAGGAAGTGGCATTACCTCAAATGATGTCAAATATGGTTGAAAGAAAAAAGATCTAAGGCTCCTGGCAAAATTCTCTGTAATTAAAATACCAAAATCTGGGCTTCCCTGGTGACAGAGTGGTTAAGAATCTGCCTGCCAATGCAGGGGACATGGTTTCAAGCCCTGGTCCGGGAAGATCCCACATGTCACGGAGCAACTAAGCCTGTGCACCACAACTACTGAGCCCACATGCCACAACTACTAAAGTCTGGATGCCTAGAGCCTGTGCTCTACAACAAGAGAAGTCACTGCAATGAGAAGCCCTTGCACCACAACAAAGAGTAGCCCCAGCTTGCTGCAACTAGAGAAAGCCCAAGCCCAGCAACAAAGACCCAATGCAGCCAATAAGTAAATTAATTAATTAACTAAAATTAATTTTTAAAAATTTTTTAATACCAAAATCTACATAAAATATATGAGATATGTTGTCAAAGAACCCACTTTAGGGGCTTCCCTGGTGGCGCAGTGGTTGAGAGTCCACCTGCCGATGCAGGGCACACGAGGTCGTGGGGCCCGTGAGCCATGGCCGCTGAGCCTGCGTGTCCGGAACCTGTGCTCCGCAACGGGAGAGGCCACAATAGTGAGAGGCCCGCGTAACACCTCCCCGCCAAAAAAAGAACCCACTTTACTGAGTGATTCAGAGATAATGTATATTTTTAAATAAGGTACTACATAGTCTATCAGGAAACAGCCACTGTTACATTTGTTACATTTTAAGAGAGACTGTAATCTTGAATATTGTAACATTTCACAAAGTGATGTAATAACAGACTTTTCTGGGAAGGTTAGCAAAAAGGGAGCTGGAGAATAGATTTTTTTAATTTGAGTTTCTTTTATAGTGACCTAGGGTAGAGGATGTCCTGATGCTAAATGACCTTTAAAGATCACTTAGACAGAATAGAAAGAGATCTACTTTAGTAGCTTGAAAGTAAGTTATTTGGCAACCTTGAATTTCCCCTTTCTGACTTGTCTTTACCATGGCAACCTTCTGATCTATAATTTGGTCTTCTGAGTTGACTGACTTATACAAGATTACCCTTTGTAAACATGTAGTATCGATTTTATTTATTTACTTACTTGTTTATTATTTCTTCTACTTCCAGAGGAGAAGTATGAATAAAGACATTAAAACACAGGAAACGTAATACAGAAAACTATCAGCCTTAAAGAAAAGACAGAAGTACCAAAAAATAAGGGAAGAAGAAATATGGAAGGTATACATTATCATTCCAGCTATGTCTCCCATTAAGCACTGATCAAGGTATGTTGCTATTTATAAACTGCTTCCTTGTAAATCTGCCTAGCGTGAGCCAATTTGGAGAATGTTCTTTCTGTGAATGTAGTCATTTGGTTTTTAAACTGGCAAAACTGAGCTTCATATTTTTCAGTTCTGGTGGACCCACTGAGATGTGCCCAGGTGGTCTCATTTAAAGCCACATCATTTCATTTACTCAACAATTATTGAGTACCTATTTTGTCAAGCACTAGGCTGGGGAATGGGACTATCAGGATGAGTGAGATATGATTCTTGTCCTTCTGGAACTAACATGTTAAGTGAAGAGAGATTTAAATAAAAAGTAACATGAGGGCTTCCCTGGTGGCACAGTGGTTGAGGGTCCACTTGCCAATGCTGGGGACGCGGGTTCGTGCCCTGGTCCGGGAGGATCCCACATGCCGCGGAGCGGCTGCGCCCGTGAGCCATGGCCGCTGGGCTTGCGCATCCGGAGCCTGTGCTCCACAGCGGGAGAGGCCACAACAATGAGAGGCCCGCGTACCACAAAAAAAAAATCAGCATGGTTTTATCCCACTGGAAGTAATTACCTAAGAGAAAGCTGAGAGGCTATGAAGCTGAGCAGAAAACATAACTGAAAAAGAAGATGAGCAAAGGATTCAGTAAATTCAAAAGGCTGGAAGTATAAATATTAGAGTTTAGAGTTGACCAGGAGGTTGAGGGAGGGAAGATGTGGAGGACAGAAACAGGCTATACCTTACCAGGACTGAAGTCTGGCTTTGACATATCACAATACTTGGTTGGAGTAAAGTAGTCTTCCCCTAGTCAAGCTCCCTTCAGAAGAAAAGAGTAAATCCTCTCTGCAAAAAGATAATTCAGAACCTTGAACTAATCTACAAAATTTTTTATACTTAATGTCCAGCACTCAATTAAAAAGAAAGAGGCATAAAAAGGTAAAACTTCCCCCAAACCAGGATTTAAAAATATCACATAGTAGAAATTGACCCATAAGAAATCCAGACACTGTCATTATCAGACATACAATTTAATTTTTTAAAAATTTTATTGGGGCTTCCCTGGTGGTGCAGTGGTTGAGAGTCTGCCTGCCGATGCAGGGGACGAGAGTTCGTGCCCCGGTCCAGGAGGATCCCACATGCTGCGGAGCAGCTGGGCCCGTGAGCCATGGCCGCTGAGCCTGCGTGTCCGGAGCCTGTGCTCCGCAACGAGAGAGGCCACGACAGTGAGAGGCCCGCGTACAGCAAAAAAAAAAAAAAAAAAAAAAATTTTTTGGAGTGTAGTTGATTTACAATGTTGTGTTAGTTTCAGGTGTACAGCAAAGTGATTCAGTTATACATATACATATATTCATTCTTTTTCAGATTCTTTACCCATATAGGTTATTACAGGATTTTGAGTAGGGTTCCCTGTTCTATACAGTAGGTCCTTATTGATTATCTATTTTATATACAGTAGTGTGTGTATGTTAATCCCAAGCTCCTAATTTATCCCTCCCACCCCTCATTTCCCCTTTGGTAACCGTAAGTTTGTTTTCAAAATCTGTAAGTCTGTTTCTGTTTTGTAAATAACTTCATTAGTATCGTTTTTAATATTAGATTCCACATATGAGTGATATAATAGGATATTTGTCTTTCTCTGTCTGAGTTCACTTAGTATGATAATCTCTAGGTCCATTCATGTTGCTGCAAATGGCATTATTTCATTCTTTCTTATGGCTGAGTAATATTCCATTATATATATGTACTGCATCTTCTTTATCCATTCCTCTGTTGATGGACATTTAGGTTACTGCCATGTCTTGGCTATTGTAAATAGTGCTGCAGTGAACATTGGGGTGCATGTATCATTTCAAATTACAGTTTTCTCCAGATATATGCCCAGGAGTGGGCTTGCTGGATCATATGGTTAGGTCTATTTTAAGTTTTTTAAGGAACCTCCATACTGTTCTCCATAGTGGTTATACCAATTTACATTCCCATGAATAGTGTAGGAGGGTTCCCTTTTCTCCACACCCTCTCCAGCATTGATTGTTTGCAGACTTTTTGATGATGGCCATTCTGACCACTGTGAGTTGATACCTCATTGTAGTTCTGATTTGCATTTCTCTGAGAATTAGTGATGTTGAGCATCTTTTCATGTGCCTCGTGGCCATCTGTATGTCTTCTCTGGAGAGATGTCTGTTTAGATTTTCTGCCCATTTTTTGATAGGGTTGTTTGTTTTTTTTGTTTCGTTTTGTTTTTGTTTTTGTTTTTGTTTTTTGACATAGAGCTGCATGAGCTGTTTGTATATTTTGGAGATTAATCCCTGTCAGTCACTTCGTTTGCAAATATTTTCTCCCATTCTATGGGTTGTCTTTTTATTTTGTTCATGGTTTCCTTTGACACTTTAAAATAACTGTCATTAATATAATCACGAAATTAAATGACAAGATATATAGAGAGATATAGATATAGATAGATAGATAGATATCTATATCTCTATATATATCTCCTCTTGGTTCTCTTTCTGTGCAAAACCCTAATCCACAGTTTAACAGCAGATTAGACACGGATAAAGAGAGAATTGGAAGTTGGTTAGAAGAAAATATTCAGGCAAAAGCCTGGGGATGCAAAAGATGGTGAAAAGGAAGAAGAGCACAAACGGCAAGGGGACAACATGAAACATTCTCTCATATGTATAACAGGATTCTGTAAAAGAGAAAAGAGAGAACAGGAGAGAAGGGGATAATGACTGAGAATTTTCCAAAATTAAACAAAAGACATCAAAAGCCACGGACTACAAAGAGATATAGACCCCAATATGGATAAATACAGCAAAACTATTTCTAAGCAATTCATAGAAAAACTGCTGACAACCAAAGAAAAAATCTGAAAATCATTTAAGTAAGCGGTATTTTACTTTCAAGAGTACAAAAGTAAGATTGAACTCTTTATTCTCAACAGAAACATTGGAAATAGAAGGCAATGGAATGACATATTCAAAGTACTGAAAGAAAATAACTGTCAATTGAGATTTCTATACCCACTGAAAATGTCCTTCAAAAATTGCTGGGGGCAGACCCACCCTAAAATATTACTTAGGAGAGTTCTGAAGGCAGAAAGATAATGGTGCCAGGTGAAGATATGGCACCTCTGGCTAGGTCATCACTTAAACAAGGACACTGGGCTATTTGGCCTGACTCCATCTTGGGGCATAGATGCTGGTTCCAGGGTATCGTGGCTTCTCCTTTTGGATCCATACAAATTATTGGTTTAATAATTAATTCTAGAATTTTGCTAAGAAATGGTGTCAAGATCCAACATACAATCTGACCTAGGAGGGGATCTTGGTAAACCCCCAAATAGATTATTATAAGGATACACATGGTACTAAGGAGAACAGGATTCTTGGCTATGGGTCTATCTCCTGGGTACACTAGCATTGCTTTTTAAAATTTAACTAATTTTAAAATAACATTAAAATAACTTTTAAATAACAGCTCACTCCGTTCTAATGCCTTCTAGACAAGTCTATACCATTTGTTTATAATTTTCCTTGATTATATGTCTCTCCTTCCAACTTCTACACATTCTTTTAGAATCTGAGCTTATTGAGCTACCCTAAGACAGTCAAGGAAGTATCTTTAGATTCCTTACAATTCTTTCCTTAGTAGAGTCATTCATCAATATGTTGTCAGAATTTCAGTTCTGAAAACTTCCTATCCTTTTTGGGTTCAGCTTCTTTTTCAGCGATGTAGATCTTGCTATTCAAAGTGTGATCCTTGGACCACCAGCACTGACAACACCTGAGACTTGCAGAAGGGCAAGCCGTACCCCAGACCTACTGAATTGCAATCTGCATTTTAACAAAATCCCCAGGTGATTTGTGTGCATGTAATGTTTGAGAAGCACTGTTATAGGCCAAGGACTCATCACCTCTCTTTTTCTGACCTTGTTAAAAATGGCTTCCTGAAGCCTAGAGCCAATACCATCTGGCTACGCCCACCTGCCTGACTCCTATTTACTCTGAGATAATGGGGTTGTTTCCTATGGTGTCACTGCCACTTCATCAACTGGCGCCTTCTTGTTGGTAAGAATTAGATTTAGAGGAACCACCATTCCCCTTTCACTTCCTCTAACTTCTAAGAGAAGTCTGTTTTGTTTCAACTTTCCTTCATTTCCAAGACATAGAAGCTGAACTACCTCCTCCTTAATTATCCTTTTATATCTGAACAGACTATTTACAACATACTATATGTAAGTTCAAAGGTACTTTCATATCTGCTACTTTACTTGGTCCTCACAACAGTTCTATCTAGCATTAAAATGCTCAGAGTATAGGTTATTATTCCCACTTGTCAGATAAAAAAGCTGAAGCTTAGTTGCTAAAGCAACTTGAAACCATATAGCAAGTAGTGGCAACATCAGTGCTAGTGTGCAGACCCCTTGTATTCTTGCCACTGCTCAGTCAGCTCTCCAAAGCATTAATTCAAATCTCTGAGTTGTGTTGGAGGGAGAGCTACCTGTCTTAGCACCACCAAGCAAATACTCTCTCCCCTATGGAAAATGCTCTGGCTTATCTACCCAATGCCCAACTTCCTTTTTAAATTTGCTGCCAGAATCCTAATGCTTTGGGTGGACTATGTTCAGCTACATACGTATTTTCCCAGCCTCCCTTGTAGTTAGGGGTGGCCAGGGGCACACTTCTGGCCAATAAGATGTAAATAGAAGTCTTGTAGAATGTATTAGTTTGCTGGGGCTGCCATAACAAAACACCACAAACTGGGTGGCTTAAACAACAGAAATATATTATCTCACTGTTTTGGAGGCTAGAAATCGGAAATCAAGGTGTTGGCAAGGTTGGTTCCTTCCAAGGGCTATGAAGCAAGTATCAGTTCCAGGTATCTCTCCTTGGTTTGGCATTGGCTGCCTTCCTGTTCACATGGTGTTCTCCCTGTATGCGCATCTTTGTGTTCAAATTTCCTCTTTTCATAAAGACATCAGTCACATTGGGCTGAGCTCACCCTAATGACCCATTTTAACTTGGTTACCTCTGTAAAGACCCTATCTAAATAAGGTAACATTCTGAGGTACTTGGGGTTAGTACCTCAACATACCTTGTTTAAGGGGACACAATTCAACCCTAACATGGGGAGAGTATGGGCTTCTGGAGACTTCGCTTTCCCCATAAAAGGGGACAGCCACAGTGTGCCATCTTTCCACTGTCCTTCCTTCTTTCTGCCTTATATACTGTCTCAGTGGCCAGAGCTGCCCAGCCTTATTGGGATTAAGAGCGAAAAACCAAGAGAACTAAGGAATTGAACCAACATTAGGAACTGCTTGACTCTTCATCTTGTTACATGAGACAAATTAACCCCTACACTAAAAGTCCTTGTAGCAGGTTTTCTGTTATTTATAGCTAAACACATCCTATTATATCACATTTTCAAAGAACTGGCTTTATGTGATTTTATCAAATAATACCAACTAATCCAGAGTAAAACTGCTAGTTATTATCAAGCTATGTTTACGAATGATTAGATTGAAAACAGGGTTGACTGAATTGAATAATGAAAGTACCATAACTTTGCAGACATTCTGGAAAACAATGTCTAAGAAAAGTACGTATGTTGGAGGCTGTCCACCAACTGCCATCCAACTCCCTTTTGTTGCTTGTTCTTGAAGGTGACTGGCTCTTCCAGCCCCGAGTGGTGTTCTTGACAAGCCAATAAAAAAGATCCTGCTTGCTATTCTTAGCGCTTATACTAAGGCTCTAGGGTGAGAAATGAGGTCATGACTTGTAACCCTCAACAGTGGAAATTTTAGCAAGTCCCTCCATGTACTTCTTTGATGACTGAACATGAGATCATCTCTGCAGTTAAAATTTATAGTCTTAACTGCACCTCTGTTCCCTTTCACACGCCACATCCTGTAATGATCTCTTTTGGAATTCTTGGGGAAGTTAAAGAAGTCTGACAGCAGTGACTGTTGTTTCTCCAGATACTGAAAGTGTGAAAGAAAGCGCTGGGGAGAGGGCAAGGTGCAGTTACCAACAAGCCAGGCGGGATGCCTCCAAACGACAAGGACTAGAATAAGGCAGGAGGGGAACCTCGGGGGGGAAAAATTTAAGGAGGCGCTTACACTCAGCACCAGGCAGTGCAGGGTCAGCACCTCTTAATTTTTGCCCTGACTTTTCTCCTGCCTCACCCTCGTCCCAGCCCTGCCTCCGAGCAAGAATGATCTCTAATGGACTATTATCCCCTTAAATTCATTTCAGTTGCTACATGTCTGCTTTTTGCTTCTAAACTGTATGTTTTATTAATTTCAGTTGAATAGTTATATTTTTCACCATAATCCTGATAAGAACACAATTACAGAAAAAAGATATTTTCTTTTCTCCCTACCCAGGCATTTAATTTTTTTTTTTTTGCAGTACGCAGGCCTCTCACTGTTGTGGCCTCTCCTGTTGCGGAGCACAGGCTCCGGACGCGCAGGCTCAGCGGCCATGGCTCACGGGCCTAGCCGCTCTGCGGCATGTGGGATCTTCGCGGACCGGGGCACGAACCCGTGTCCCCTGCATCGGCAGGCAGACTCTCAACCACTGCACCACCAGGGGAGCCCAGGCATTTAATTTTTTACAATGATAACTCCAAATCAGTGAGTACCTGTGTGCCCAAGCTGTGTAGTGTATTATGTGTAATACACACTAAGAAATTCTACAGTCTAGGCATCCATACCCCACCTGGTAGATGAGTCCCAGAGACAGTAAATGACTTTCCCCAAGCCCCACAGAAGACAGGGCCATTCCAACAGGAGTGCCACAGCTGCACCTGCTACCTGCGCTCTCTCGTCAGGCCTCAAAATCCATGCTTTCCAAGCTTTTCTTGTTTCAATCCCCTTAATGACCACAAGTTCTACCGCTTCATCTCCTGGTCAGATTTTTCTTCCTTGACTAAAAGATTTTACTCTTGCTTTGCTTTTGTGGTTTCTTACTCTTTTCCAGCTTAAAAAAAAAAAAAATTCATTGAGTTTCAGAGTAGATCAGTATGTCAGGTTTTCTCAAAACATTCTTTAAAGCCATTTTCTGACTTAAATGTCTAGAGGGCAGAGCTAAATGGGGCCACCAGGTAAGAAAGCAGGACGGCTCCACACACTTAGAGAGGATGAGGAGGGAGAAATGGAAAGGAAAAATCTTATTAGGCTTTGTAGGTCAGGGAAATCCTTCCTAGCCTGGATTTTTAAACCTTCTGAATTTTAATTGAAAGTATTTCTCCAGGGTATTTACTTTAACATGACTGTGCACTCTCAAAAAAATATTCCCTATCCATATTAGAAAAATATTACAAATCTCAGGAAGACAAGATTGCATTAGAAGGAAGAATCTGATGATGTGCCCTTTCTGCTTCAGACAGTAACCGTGAAATTGCTGGCAACTACAAAAGTTGCCAGACTTCTTTTGAGTGTCTCTGCTGGGAAAAACCTAATGCTTGTGGGTGTGATGCATGACTATCTGGTCCCACCTAGGAATCACCATTAATTCTTAAAAGAAGTGAGCAATACTCCTTTTGAGAGATTTATGATCATCCACACCAGAAAGTGTTCCCAAATTAGACAGTAAAAGATTAGTTTTAACCTCTCATAATAACCTGGGGGCTATTGTTAGAAAGGTATGAAAATTAATAAAACTTGAAGTCACCCCAATTTCCAGCTTTGGCCTTGAGTGCAAAATATTGCTTATTCTTTTTTTTAACTTTTTATTTTATATTGTAGTTGATTAACAATGTTGTGATAGTTTCAGGTGTACTGCCAAGTGATTTAGTTATACATATACGTGTATCTATTCTTTTTCAAATTCTTTGTACAGTCCCCCCCAACACACACAAATACACACTCCAAAAGATAGAAATTCTCAATTGTTTCCTTATAACAAATGCAAAATCCAGTGACAGCTAAGTGTTACTACTCATCTTTTCTTAATTTGTGTGTATGTACATTTTTGCTCAAACTAGAAATTACTCTCTTCTTCCTGCATATAGGAGTATTACTACAACTGTGATTATTAGTAATAATGGAGATTTCAATAATACACTTGTTTAAATAGTACTTTTTGTCTTTCAGGCTCAATATATTTTTTATAGCATATCTTCTCATCATTATCTTCCCACGAAGGAGGTGACTTATGATTTCTGACTTATAGATGTAAAAGTCAGGGCACTAAAAAGCCAGGTGACAAAATGCGAGGTCAAACAGTCATGAAAAATTGATCCTCCAATTCACTACCTGTATTCAAATTATTTAGCTCTCTTTAAAGACAGAAAATGGAGTACAGTAATATGTAAGAAAGAATTCTCAGTTGAAAGAGTCCTTCAGCATTAGAACATGTTTCCAAATTAGGGAATCTTCCTTTCCAAATTCCTTTAACCATAACATGGAAGACTGGGTATTTTGGATGGTTTCAAAGCTGACCCACCTGAGCCAGGGCATTTACTGGATAATCTTGTAAGGACTCTGAGTAGAGTTCTTGTGATGCTATGACTAAGTGATCATGCCTTGCCGGCTTCATCCACCTCTTGTCACATTTTCCCAGCACTCGCTTATGAGGAAGCACTTTGGCCCCTCCTTGGAAACATACTTTCCCACACTATTTCAGAGTTTTTGCTGCAACTCCACTGCAGTATCCCCGCTTGACACTGTGCTCCCCGCTGTGGGATCAGAAGGAAGTTTCCCTTCCCTGGGACTCAAAGCTAGTAGTCTCAGCACTAATGAAGGATGCGCAATATGTCCATTGCTCAGCCATCCGTTCTGATCCCTGCGCTCGGGTGGAGGTGTCCCTTCTCTCCAGGTTGCTGCCTGATTCATGTGAGCCAACTCTCCACCTTCAACCTTGCTTCTATTCTGCAAGTCTCAGGGATCTTTGCAGTCACAGGAGGCTCAGAGATAACAGTACATGGGCATGGCCGTGACCTCCACTGTCAGCATTTAGAATACAGGATGATTCAACCCACCCATGAAATGAGAAGGTAGATGGGGTGGAGATGGGAGGGCAAGCATCCACTATCTGCAACCCGTGAGACAGTTAACTTCCCACCTTAGCAGGGGCAGGGTAGCAGCGGCACGAATCAATCTAACACACAGGCTCTCTGGGTTTTAACTCTAGCTTAGGTGCTTTTCTTTGCTGTGGTTTTCACATTTAGACCTAACAACATTTTTTCTTGATAATGACTATGCACATCAGGTATATGCTCCCTGCTTTTACATATAATGGTTCTAGCGGCCAGGTATTGATTTTTGGTCCTCTAGCATCCTGAGTTGTCTGCATAGGTGATTCTACTCTGATTTTCCTCTGAGAGCTACCTCTTTTCCAGTCATAGCCCATGAGCTTCAGGATGGATTTCACGCATTCTCAGCTCCAGAGCTGAAGCATGTGAATGAAGCGTGGCCCATCAGAATTTCGTATTTCCCTGGATTATGTGAACTGAATCTCAGGACTTCCCTAGAAGCTACCTGAAGAGACTTGCTCTAGCTCTATCAATCTGAGTGTTGAGTGTTGTCATACTAGGAGCCAAAGGCCACTGAGCCATATCACATAGAGGCTAACAATTTCATATTGAATCCGTATGGCAGCTTTGTTGAGGACTGAATCATTCTGACCCGAAGCTGTACCTATTCCTATACTTTTAGTAATAAAATTCCTTTTCAGCTTAAGGCAGTTTGATTTGGGGCTTCTGTCACAATATTTTGCATATTTGCATAAAGACTGATTGAGCTAATACACAATATTGTTGTAAGCAGCAAATGAGAGAACGCGTATAAGGGAAATTTCAAGCGTAGGAACACAGCTGTGACAGCGTGAAAGATTATTGTTTTTTTGTTTTTTTTTTCCTAGATATTGGGGGTATGAGTTTATTAATTTATTAATTTTTGCTGTGTTGAGTCTTCGTTTCTATGCGAGGGCTTTCTCTAGTTGTGGCAAGCGGGGGCCACTCTTCATCGCAGTGCGCGGGGCCCCTCACTATCATGGCCTCTCTTGTTGCGGAGCACAGGCTCCAGACGTGCAGGCTCAGTAGTTGTGGCTTACCGGCCTAGTTGCTCCGCGGCATGTGGGATCCTCCCAGACCAGGGCTCAAACCTGTGTCCCCTGCATTAGCAGGCAGATTCTCAACCACTGCGCCACCAGGGAAGCCCCAAGATTATTGTTGATCTACCATAAAGGTAAGCCCCTCTTGCTATTTTCCCTCTTCAATCATGATATTTAAAATCTGATTCCTGTGAAGAAATTGTGCAAAGTGATGTATGAAGACCTAGCTCATTCAAGGTTATTTGGCTGTATTTTTCTTTCATTCCTTTTGGAATTGAGCATAGTAAAACACGAACCGATGAACAAGCCTCTCATCCTAAACTCCTGTCACTCTCTAACTCCTCACCTCCTATCACCAAGTCTGTAATATACTTCCTTAATTTCTATTTAGTCCGTTCATTTTCTGCCACATCTATTGCCACTATTTTAAACAGGGTCCTCATTATTTCTTATGTGAGTTATTGAAATTAGAATGTGGTGTACATGTCTGAAGAAGGGGACACCGGAGGAGTTTTAGGCTTTGTTGGAATATTGGTTATATACTTGCTGCATGACCCCAAACTTAGTGTCCCAAAACAACAATAAGCATTATTTCACATGGTTTCTGTGACACAAGGTTTGAGAGTGGCTTTGCTAGATGATTCTGATTCAGGCTCTCTCATGGGATTACAGTCAAAATGTTGGGTGGGGCTGCAGTCATCTGAAGGCTTGACTGGGACTGGAGATCTGCTTCCAGCTTGGCTCCCTCACATGCCTGGCAAGTTGCTGCTGGTTGTTGGTAGGGGGTATCTTCCATACCACACAGTCCTCTCCATGGGGAGGTTGAGTTGATAGCGACCAGGGTTCTTGGCCTTCCCCAATCAATAGTAATTAACTAGAGGCCAGACAAGAAATTCAGGCAAGGCTTTACTGGGACCCCTGCTGCAGCATGGGGTAGTGAGAACACATAACAGTTTGCCTTGCTTTCTCGCTTGGGGTGGGGTGGGGGGACAAGCTTGTTCCTTATATGGAGTGAGGGTAGGGGTGTGTCCAGGGGTCGGGCCGGAGGGGTGGCTTAGGTGTTTTGCCCACCCCTCTGGTGGTGTTGAGTGCAGGGGGCATGCTCAGTACCCTGCTTTTGCTCCCGACACCCTGTTTTTGCTCCTGGCTCTTCAGAAGTGGTAGTAGGGGTTTTTTGGTCTTTTTGTATCTTTTGTCCAGAATTTGCCCCAACTGGGCATGCACACAGTTATACTTAGTCCCATATAGTTTCTTTGTATTTTGTTGCTGGAGGAAAGGTTTGTCCAGGTACAAGCATTGCAGCACCACAGCAAAGGATCCCAGGTCCCAGCCTGTCTCAGAGTGTCCTCATGACATAGTAGCAAGCTCCCTCTAGAGCAAATAATCAAGAGAGAGCAAGAAAGAAGCCACAATGTCTTTTATGACTAAGCCTCAGAAGGCACTCTTCATCATTTCCACAATGTTCTTTTGGTTACACAGGTCAGCCCTAACCAGTGTGGAAAGGGGTACAAGGGCATAAAAATCAAGAGGTGGGAATCATGAGGGGTCATCTTGTGGCTTGGCTACCACTGAAAACTTCAGTCTGGGATGTTCAGTTTTGAATATAAAGTACTTATCAAGCACTATCAAGGTGGGGATGGGCAGTAGAGAGCTGGACTTCTGGGTCGTGAGTCAGAAGAGAGATGTGCACAATGAATCATCAGCAAAAAGATGATAGCAAAAGACATGGGAGTGAATAAGCTCACCCAGAGAAAGGTAGAAGGACTGAACCACTGATATCTGAGGATGAACAGAGAAGGAAGAGGCTGCACAGAAGACTAAGAAAAATCAACCAGAAAGGTGGAAGAAAAGCCAAGATAGACTGATACCATCAAAACCAAGGGAGTTTCAAGGAAGGATTATTGCTAACTTCGCACTGAATTCTAGAATTCTGTGATCCCAGTTGACAGTTGTAATGATGTCAGGTTTTGCTAAGAAACGGATACAACTGAAATAGAATTGTAAAAATCCAAAGGTTTTTGGAAGTTGATACCTAACAGATTTGTTAAATTTCGAATTGTCTCTGCAAGCACAAAATAAAGAATTTTTTTTTGTTTCTTCTTTGGTGGAGGTGACAGATTTTGTTTGTTTTGCTTTACAAGTTAGTATTTTCTTTCTCTCTACATTCTGTCCATATATTTTCTCAAATTCTTTCCTGGTTATTGAAAGAGTACTCGTCATTATCTGAAATGCCAGACTCAGTTAGCAACCTCTCCTATGCTCCTCCTATCTCTTGAGACAGCAATCACTCCATTACGTTCTCTGTGATTTTGAGGGTTCCAGAATCTCTAGACCACCTCTCTGGTCTGTGACATCATGGGATATCAGAGTTTGTAAGAATTCTGTCAGGCTCACGGTTTGGGGTTGGTAGGTTGCTGCTCTGGTCATCTACAGTTGTGAGAAAAAAACTTGAGGAAACATACTTTAAATAGAAATATGAACTAGTCATGAATACACTAGATATTTTTGTTTTGTTTGTTTGTTTTGCCTTTGAAAGTCTTCCGGTTGGATGTGTGTGGCTTAGAGATTTGTTCTGTTTTGTTTAGGGCTCTTTTAGTCAATCTATGATCTATTTATCCTGCACCTGACCAAATATATTTGCTCTGACCCATTTCATAGATAGCTGTTTGCTATTTACTTTCCAGGGAGAAAAGTGCTTGGTCAGTCAAGGAAAATATTGCAAATGTTAGCAAAAGAATCTGTGTGACAGCTTAGCAAACCAATTGTATCTTGACCCTCTTCTCTGTATTCTAAAGAGTTCAAGTTCAGGAGGAAAATAAACCAAATTTATGTTAAAGTAGAAATCAAATTCTTTCCATGAAAATGAAACCTACAAATAAATTAAAACTGGCACTCCTAAATACCTCATAACAGCACCTGACAGCACTATCCCCAATTTTCTTTTCTCTCCATCTCTCATTACAGAAAAGACACAGGAAACATTTCATTCATTTCTGGAGTAGGGCCACTTCTGGCACGATGAGCAACAAACTTGATTTAACAGCACACAATAAAGCATTTCACAATAGTGTATAAAGATAGTCCAGGCCAAAAATGCTACTGTTCAGCGTGAATTTATCTGTGACTTATCTGGAATGCTGTTGAGCTGACCTTGGCCACTATTTATGAGTTGAATTGTATCCCCTCAAAATGTATATGTTGAAGTGCTAACTCCCAGTATCTGAGAATTACTATGTTTGGAGACAGGGTCTTTAAAGAGGTAAGATGAGAGTTGAAATGAAATCACTAGGATGGACCCTATTCCAATATGACTTGTATGTCCTTACATTGTATATGTTCTTATAATATGTCCTTAAAAGAAGAGGAGATTAGGATATAGACACACACACAGAGGGAAGACCATGTGAAGACACAGGGAGAAGGTAGTCATCTACAAGACAAGGAGAGAGACATCAGAGGAAAACAACATTATTGACACCTTTATCTCAGACCTCCAGGCTCCAGAACTATGAGAAAATGATTTCTGTAGTTTAAGCCACCCAGTGTGTTGTGCATTGTATCGGGCCCAAGCAAACTGATGCAGCCATGGTGTCAGGCATAAATAGTTCTACAGCTTGGATTTACTGGGGGATTGCATCTCTGAATCCCAGAAACACAGGATATGTTAAGCATGGTAGTTCTCTCCGCTTTTGCCCCAGTCAACCAATCAGCTCTACTCTGGACTCTCACATCAATTCACCCTTGAATTTAGTTATGTTTAAAAATTCATCTATTACCTATTACAATCTAAGCTAGCCCCACCAATAAGTGCCTAGAGAGCTATGTTTCTCTCAGTATGTGCGCATGCACACACACACACACACACACACACACACATGCAAACACACTTTCTGTGTTAATAACTAATAAATATTCTAGTAAGTGTTCTAATGGCCAACGAGAGGCAAATTCTTAGCAAGCCGAGGTACTTTTGTAAATGAGCTACGTAGGAGAAATTCAGAGTCCATTTATGTTATTCCCCTTAAATCATATAATAAGACACAGGGATTTAATACAAACCTGTCGGGTACAGTGAAAAGCCTCTCCTAGATATTTTTTTTGGCTTCTTAATTGAACTCAGAATATATTTTGGGATAATGCCCACAAACATGAATTAAACATAGGAAATGGAGACCATTAACATATGAACTAAAATAAGTGCTATAAAACAATTTTTTAATCTGAATTAAATTACCCCAGTTGATGCAGAATGTTTATGGAATTTTTGCTCTTTAGGGCACCAGTGTTCTCCTTGGCTCTCCCAACTTCTCTGGAAGGGAGGGGGCAGGAAGAAGAGGGAGAAGCGCTTCAGTGTACAAATCAGGAGACAGAGGTGCAAAGAAAGACTGACACTGCTCCCACCATTTAATGCAGGGGTCTTGAGTAGGCACACCTGCCTCAAAGAACATTTTAAGCCTGCACCCTCGAAGTATATCTTTTTATTCATTTCTTTGTAAGTGACATATATTTGTTTCACTGCAGCAATATATTACATACATTGTAAAGCATGCGCTAAAAATAGAGATTTTGTAAGAATGACTTCAACATTCGTCTTCTTGTCACAGATTTTCCTGTGTCCTCTCTGCCTTGGAAACCAATGAATTATTGAGTGGGGCAGATCGGGCAGAGCCCCATGGGGGGCAGATCCTCGGGCTCCCTTCAGCACATCTGTTTGATCACACTGCCTCTCGCCAGTTTTCGGAAGTAAATAACTTTGTTTGTGCAAAGGAGCACGTGCCAGGCACTGCTTACACTCAGGGTCACCGTATCATCTCTCTAGAAACTCCCTGAGGGTGAGACATTAAACAGAAACACATGGGCTTTCTTTCCTTTTGGCTCGGTGGTAGCTTTCCCCATGGTAGCAGTGGTCCAAATACACAAGTTTAACTGGAATTACACTCTAAGGTATAGTCATGGTTGCACTGAAATATCACAGTAGAAGAAAATAATCAAGTAATGGGAACGAGTTCAGCATGAAATGTTTTGGTCTCTGTACCTCCTATAAGTGAACGTAGATGTGTGGGATAAGCTAGGGCAGAGGTCTCCTCCCCACAACAAATATTTGGGAGTAAAGTGTTCATTTTTAAGTTCAGTAATTCCCTTTGTTTCACTTCAGTTTCTTTTCATTTGTATTAAATTTGAATTAAATTAAAATCAATTCTTCCTGCTTAAAATAGTAAGTATAATATGACCCAGCGTTATAAAAACATTCCTATTTATCTATTCTCAGAGTAGCTTTACCTGAGCAATCAATGATTCTGATTTCTGGGTTGTGAGATTTAGTGTGGTTTTTCTTTGCTTGTTTCCTTTTTTTGTTTTTACTTCCTGCCTTTACTCTTCCGTATTACTTACAATATCTTTGTAATATAAAAACATTATGTATATTGTATAAAAACTCTAAAGGAATTTTCCTTTAAAAGAAATGTCAGATATTCATGTCTAAGTCAATGAATAAATAAATCTGAAAAATCAGTTGCATCTAAAATTGAAAGGAGACTTTGCAGGTCAGAGCAAAGCAGAGGACATTGTTCTTTTGCGGTTAACTGCACAGGCTGTCCCTGTGGAAATGAAAGCATGGTCAGCTTCGAGGCCCTCCCCCAACCAGGGGAGACAGGGTCCACACTTCTGCATTCTCCTGCACTGTCTACACCACAAACAACAGTACCCTCATCTGCAACATAACTGGCTAGACTTACAAGATACACCCTCAGTCCTAAAATATTTTTTTTTCTTTATATTTAGCTGAATGATTCATGAAAGTCCTAAATCCTAGAAACCTGGAATTTTAAAGCTGGATGATAGTTCACAAATCATCTAAGAATTGTAATCCCTATACTTTCTAGTTGAAGTCACAGTGCAAAGAGATGCAGCATCTTGCTCAAGGCCACCAGGATGTGGATGGGCCCTAGATGGTAACCTTGTCCTTCTGACTTCAAGTTCAACAACAGCCACTCTGCTAACCCCAGACTTGGCACATTTCTGGTTCTCTTTTCTTTTCATTTTTCCTGACTTACTATTTCTATTTATGGCTTTATTATTGTTGCAATATTGTTGTAAGTTGTCCCAAACCATTTGTGGTAAGATGTGGGGGACTAAATATTTACACTGTAAAGGACAGGACAGCTCTCCTAACCCCCAGTGCAGGTGTTCTCTCCAAAGAGGCTAGCGTGTCAGAAGCCTGGGGCCCACTGTTACTTCATGGTCACTGACGGTATCTGCTGTGTCCCTGGGGTCATGAAGACTTGCAGTAGTGATAAGCATACTGTGCACACTTATAGGCTTCCTTCCCAGCTGGAAATTCCTTGAAAGTGATTTCTTTTAATGTTTTACTGGCAAGTCATGTATCTATTCAAGAACTTATTTAATAATCATGAATAAAATTACCAAAGGTGAGAGTAGAAATTCTTGTTAGAACAGACTCACAGACAGACAGAATAGACTTGTGGTTACAAGGGTGTGTGTGTTTGTGTGTGTGTGTGTGTGGAGGGGGTGGCTTGGAGGAGGGATAGATTGGGAGTTTAGGATTAATAGATGTAAACTATTATATATAGAATGGATAAACAACAAGGTGCTACTGTATAGCACAGGGAACTATATTCAATATCTGTGATAAGCCATAATGGAAAAGATTATGAAAATATATATATATATATGACTGAACTGAATCATTTTGCTGTACAGTAGAAATTAACATAACATTGTAAATCAACTATCCTATAGAATCAACAACTAAACTCTGTAAAAATATTTATCTATATAACACTTCAGTGGTGGAAGGACAGAAAAAAACTGCACTGACTATTTCTGACGCTGAAAACACAACTAATTAGCAATAACACCAAAAGGACCAGTAAGTTGAGCTTCCAGGTCTGGTAGGGTATTAAATTAATAATGACTTGCAAAAATTCAGTTATAATCCACTTAATTATCTCATGCTAGATGACTGCTCAGATTGGTGTCAATAATCTTTTAACCAAAGAAAATCAGAAGGAGAAAAGAATCTGCTACATTAATATTTTAATATATTTATATTTTTATGCTCTCTTTATTTCCTCTCTTCGTTTGAAAAGCTACAACCAAGGTTATGGATTGTATATCTTCCATAGACCATTGACAGCCCGATAGGGAATAGTGGCCATCTTTGAACAACCTACCTTTAACTTACTGGTCTTAAATCAAGGCTGTCAATCATTGTTGGAACAGAACAAGGTAAATTTAATGCAGTGAACACACATCCATTAAATTCAAGTCAAGGAATAGGAACTGTTTTAAATAAGGCTTAAACATAATACAAACCCTTCCATGGTCAAACACAGAAATAGGGCTCTTGATTATTCACTCTATTTGGTGGCGGAGAGGGGGGCGGTTTACATACCATAAGAATCACATATAAAGAAATGTCAAACTCCAAGGCAAAACTTTTTAAACATAAGAATTATATTGAGAAGTAGCCCAGTGCCAGTTTTTATCTTCTAGATTAATATAGAGGAGTGTTCATCGTCTTGTTTGAAAAATAAAAACTTATTATGTAAGTGTGTATTGATTTCACCTCAGTAACAAGATCAACAGTAAAAATAATTATAAGACAGTTGTTGCACAAAAATTAAAGGCTTTATGCTCTGTGTGTGTTTATAATAATAATAACAGAACCTTAAGGTATAGCAATGAAGAATTAGCTTATTTTAAAGCAACTGTGTGGGAGGCAGCTAATAAAATTACATTGCCATTATATACACTTGTCTTTCCACAAGAATAACAGCAATCAAGTCAAATTAAATTTAAAAGAATACACTAAAATACTCACTGCTCAAAGGTGATCAACAGATCTTTCTTAAGCATCTAACTGTGATAATTAGGAGGGTAATGTTTGATTTGCCCACAAAACTCATTATTTCTTTTTCTATTTCTGGGATTCATTTATCTCACTTACCTGTGACCTGTTTAGTATGGATCTGGGTCACTTTTAAATTAAAGAGTATACATCTTAGTGTAACGAAAAATCTACGAAAGGACTGCGGATATAAATAAAATGCGGGCATTCCCTAAATTACAAATATCCAATTTATGAATACACATGCATATGAGCAGAGACCTGGAGAATAAAAGGTATAACCAGTCTTGCCAACCCCAATGCCTACAGCATCATGCAGGTGAAATAAAATACGTGAATAGAGCCACTCTTTAAATGGAGGCAGCCTCTATCCAGGCTGCCAAATTATCGCCACATAGGAATAAGGGGCAGCAAATCCGCTTTCTTACATAAAATCTCTAAATGTTTGAACATTGGACATACCAATTCAAAACTTTTAAAAATATTTTGTAGGCCACACAAAAGACTTCTATAAGCCATTATGAACCTTGTTCAATGTAAAACTCATGATGGTCAAGAGAAATAATTCTCCAGTCCACGTTTATTCAAAATGTGAAAATCTTGTCTGTTCTGCTTTAAAACATGTTTTCAGAATGTAAAAGAATGGTGAATAAGGGAACTGTGTTAACAGAACATACATGACACACTGGTTTTTCACAGTTTTCTGCCAGCACATTAATGTTTTGTGTCACACAGTAATGGCAGCTGGATGCAAAGTATATTAGCCTAGCTCAATGCAACAAGTCACAGAGGAATACAGTATTGGTCCGTCCACCCTGCTCTGTCTTAGAGGTGATTATTGACTTCTAAGACAGAGCAAAAAAAAAAATTATTTACACAGTTTTCCACAATCTTTTTGTATTTTGGCCTTGTACCATTATCTACAGACTCAATACTTCCTTGAACATCCCTTTCGTCAAGCCACCTTCATTTTTAAAGTCTTATATTTGCTGTAGTGTATATTTA
The DNA here is from genome assembly GCF_000442215.2 of Lipotes vexillifer. Lineage (NCBI taxonomy): Eukaryota > Metazoa > Chordata > Mammalia > Artiodactyla > Lipotidae > Lipotes > Lipotes vexillifer. The sequence continues at coordinate 370,277 of NW_006797957.1, read as the reverse complement.
TTAAGAAAACAGTATGACTGATTTATAAAATACTAAAATTTGATTGAAATTACTGTTTTATTAATACTTCGTTTACAATGTTACCTCAGTGTTAGTCGGTCTGCCTCAATCTTATTTTTCCCAAAAGTGCTACTATTTTGGGTATGGGCTTTTACAGAACACAAGTTCTCTTTTAGGAGTACATATATCACATTATAGCAAAAATATTACCCATTGTTGACATATGGATGTGGGATGTCAAGTTCACTAATTAATGTCATTAAACTAGCCTTTCAAAATATGTAATTCACTTTTGGCTAAGCCCTTTGTTCTTAGCCGGTTTACACTGCTATAATATAAATACCATGGACTGGGTGGCTTAAAACAACAAACATTTATGTCTCATAGTTCTGGAGGCTCGGAAGTTCAAGATCAAGCTATCAGCAGATCTGGTATCTGGTGAAAGCCTGCTTCCTGGTTTGTAAACAGCTGCATTCTTACTGTATCCTCACATGGCCGAGGAGAAAGAGACTGACAGGCATCTGGTCTCTTCTTCCCTTTATAAGGGCACTAATCCCATCATGGGAACTCCACCCCCATGACCTCATCCAAACCTAATCACCTCCCAAAGGCCCCATCTTCAAATACCATCACACTGGGAATTAGAGCTTCATGAATTTTGAGGGGACATAAACATTCAGCCCATAGCACCTTTCCCTATATGATTTCATTAAATTTTCTCAACTACCTTACCCACTCAGCAGCTACAAACTGATTAGAAATGGTACCAGGCAGCCTGCTCGACTCTGGGGACACGGTGGTGAATAAGACAGATCTGGCCTGTAGTCTCACAGAGCTAAGCTCCCTTATCAGGTAGATGGAATAATCCCTGTTATAAATGCTTACCTGGCCGACTAAAGGGTTGTCTGTGTCAAGGGAGCACTCTAGTCCCCAGAGGCCAAGAGCGTGAACGGATCCTCCCGTCACTGTGTTCCCTGTCACTGCCCTTGGGAAGGGGCTGGGGGTTGTCCCACACCACATACCTTTCACCCCCACCACCACCATTAAAAGACACCATCAGCTCCCAGGGACTATTTGTTGCTGACTGACTCTCGCCTCACACCTCTCAGCTGTGTGACCCTTGCCCTCTGACCTCAGAACTGGTTGTTGGGATACAGTGTTTCTGGAGCTTGAGCATAGGCTTTCCCTGTACCATTTTAGCTTAAATTGCTCCCCTGCTCATGGTTCTCAGCTTTTGGGCTTGCCTGAAGCAAGTATCCTCTATTCCTTCTCAGCCCTGCAGAATGTCTGCATTCGGCCAACGCCGGCTCCCTGCCAAGGAGGGGGTGGTGCGGGCGAGGGTTGGACATTGGGCTCCATTGTTGCCATGTCTGGGGCTCCTACACAAGCATTCCTCAGTCCTCCATGATCCCTCCTTGTCAGGCTCTGGAGCCATTGTCCCAGGGAAACAAGGTGTCTAAGTGCATAGCTAGTTCTTTCAAACACATTACATTTATAATCTAAAAATCCCTACACTTTGAAAGGTGTGGCTTGGAAGGGAGATGTGATAGGGCTTTCGAGCAGTGGGATATCTCATGGAAAACCACAGAAGACGAAGAAACGAACTTTACTTAGGAGACAGCAGAGAGTAGAGAGAAAGGAGAAATGTTGATGATTAAAGAGACGGGTAGAGATAGGGGTTTACTTGCAGTGAGAGGGCATTTGTTAGGGACCTTGATATTAAAGTGAAGAAGGTGGACCTTTATTGTAAGCAATAGGAAATTCTTGATCAGAGGAGTAACATGATGGTTTCTGCACTTGAGGACAGTTGCATTCCAGCAGGTTTTAGAATGGGTTGGACCAAAGAGAGGCGAAAATTAGAATAAACATCTAAGAGGTTGTTGCTATCTATCTATCTATCTGGCAAAGAGAATCCAAACAGCCAGGGGAGTTTGAGAATTAAAGGGACGTAGGGCTTCCCTGGTGGCGCAGTGGTTGAGAGTCCGCCTGCCGGTGCAGGGGACACGGGCTCGTGTCCGGTCCGGGAGGATCCCGCGTGCCGCGGAGCGGCTGGGCCCTTGGGCCATGGTCACTGAGCCTGCGCGTCCGGAGCCTGTGCTCCGCAGCGGGAGGGGCCGCGGTGGTGAGAGGCCCGGGTACCGGAAAAATAAAAAAATAAAAAGATAAGGGAGGTACAAACTCAAGGGACATTTTAAGAGTTTTGAGGAAGGAATTAGGAGGAACTTTGTCCACCCAGATCATCGCTTTTCAAAATGGAGATCTCAATAAAGTGAAATTTCCTGCATTTCTGCCAGTTTTTAAGACCTTCAGAGAGAGGAGTCATGGGAACAAAAGAATTTCCATAATGAATGAGACTCTCTGGTCCTTGCACTCAGTGTCCCATTGACCACAATAACCTGGGATGCCCTGAGAGTACCAGCTTCTCCTCTAGGAGTCCAGATGTGGGGTCAGAGGACCACTAAGTGTCTATATGTACACACAAGATCTCGAGCCATTGATGTGCTGAATACAGAATACATCAGAATGCACTTCAGGAAGGGATGTTCAAGAAAGTACTCCCATACCAGTTATAAAACTCCACTGCAGATAACATGAGCATCTTAGCACCAGCTCTCCCTATGCTGTGCAATATCCACTCAGGAGGGAAATAAAGACTTGATGCTATGTTTTTCTACTTTGAGCATGTAGGAGAGTTGGCCTTCTCTAAAATCACTACCAACTCATGTCCTTCATTTTCAACATCTCATTTAAAATTCAATTAGTTGAGGAAACTTTCTAAGGTTACTCCTAAACTTGGTGTTTTTCCTGGCCCAGAAGCCCAAAGTATATAATCCACATCAAGGAACCCATTCACACACTTTAGAAATTTTAGTATCAATAGTTAGGCTATGAAAAAAATCACTTTACCATAAAGGACTCCTATAAATAGCTGTTTTTTTCAGCACTTCACAGGATTTAGTACCCACTCATCTTTTCAAGAATACAGCTACTGCACTGTTTGTGACGCAACTATGTCTTATTTAGGCACTTCCTGTTACTAGTTTTGTAATTATATTCTTTGATCATTTTGTGAATGCCTTCTTTCTGATTATATTATAAATTCCATGGGGGCACAAACCTACTGTATTAATTTTTTGGTATCATTCGTAGTTCCCACTGTTATTTCTTGGTAGACAGTGGGCATTCAATAAATGCCTTTCCCATCAGATCAAGTTGTTAAATCAGAAGAGAAGTCAATGGTTTATAGTTAGGTCTAAATCTTTTGTGACTGGAGAAGAAAGGAAATGGGCAGGTATCTCAGCTTTAAAATGGCATGGGAAATTTGTTTTTTTCTCTGTATCAATTCGAGTAGATGATATTGGATTAACCATGTAGCAGGGATCATGGAAGTGCAATACAAAACCCAGATGACAGTATGAAATGTATTTTGTGTGTATTCACAAAATTCCACAGAATCAATCACCATCCCTTTGACCGAGTTAATATGAACTCCAGTGGCAGTAACCCACGGACCTCTAATAGAATTCACCGATGGGAAATAGTAACAGTTCCCATGGAGGCATTACTTTCGCTGCCGACTGTGATCTATGGATGACAGCCTCCCAGAAAACACATTGACACAATAGGCTGTAATGGCTCAGATGGGGCCTTTATGCGATATCGGGCCAGTGATCCGCAGACAATGTCTCGCCAGGAGGTTTCTCAATTGCCTTCTCCAAAGCTTTCCCTCATGCTTTCAGGGCCTGTCCATGTTCTTTCCGGAGCTCAGGGATGTCTGCCTGTGCTCTAAGGCTACCGAAGCTTGCCTCAAGGCATCTCCATTACACTAATGAGTCGCTGAAAAGCCAAGGAGAATATGAAGAATAGCTACAGATGGAAGATTTTCTCCAATTTGCAATGATGTAGGTGTAGATGTGCTTGCTTATAAAGTGTAATTAAGCTCCAACAGTCAGATTTGGGCTTTATATCTTTTCAAGCCCTGTTAACCAGTTTGAAAACTGCTTTGTCCACACCTAAAGAGACCTTGTTACCCATAGGCCAGTTGGTCAATCAGTCAACAAATGTTTGGTAAATATGCGTGTTCATAATTGTGCAAGGCATTGCTGTAGATGTAGGAGAATAATTGACTTCTGCCCTCAAGGAGCTTCTGATTGAGTTAGAAGAGGTGAAACTGACCCATGTGAACCCATGTGTAATTATGGCCAAATTGCTATGTTGGTGTATTCTTTGATCTGGACTGTTTGGACAATTATGCACTCAAAGCTGCCTAATAAACACCTGTACGTCACTCGTCAATGCTTTAATACAGTGACACAATGGGCACATGACCTGGCACTGAGCAGTAACTCAGACAGGTAGTACATGGCAAAGGAAAGAGTGGATTCACCAGCGGGTGCTAAAAAGACCTGAATCATACATTCTTAGAGTAAATCAAGGGCATGTGGGAAGTAGGATTGGGGAGAAGGGAAGAGGGGGAATTACTAACATTTACAAACACGAATTATGCCCCAGACACTTAACAGGTTGCCTCATTTTCCCTTAACAAGTGCCCCGTGAGGTAGAGATTAACATCATTTTACACATGAAGAAACAGCAGCACAGAGAGATTACCTGTCTTGCCCCATGTCACACAACGAGAAAATGAGCAAACCAGGACTCAAATCGAGATCTGTCTACTCCAAAGCCCACACCCTTTCCAATCCCTCAAAATCCCTTTCACACCTTCTATCATCTTGACCAAAGCAACTGTATAACTGCTGTCTCTTCCACCTTACTATGTGAATAGTATTCTTCAAAATAATTCTGGGCCCCTGATTCTGTGTTGGGTGGGAAAAGGGAGGGATGGAGCACAAGAAAACCAAGGTGAAGAACAGATTTCAGAGACTACCTTCTGCCAGTTCACAAAGTTAAGGCCAGGGCTGGTGTTCCACCAGGATGCCTAGTCTGGCATACTAGCCAGCATCCATTCTAACTGGTCAGTGCAGAAGTTATTGAGGATATGACATATTTTTAAAATATCATCCTCCCCAACTCCTTAATGGGTTTCTGCATTTGGAGGAACTGAATATTGTTTTTTTTTTTTATACACAATGTATTTATTTATTTATTTATTTATGGCTGTGTTGGGTCTTCATTTCTGTGCATGGGCTTTCTCTAGTTGTGGCAAGTGGGGGTCACTCTTCATCGCGGTGCGCAGGCCTCTCACTATCGCGGCCTCTGTTGTTGCGGAGCACAGGCTCCAGACGCGCAGGCTCAGTAATTGTGGCTCACGGGCCCAGTTGCTCCATGGCATGTGGGATCTTCCCAGACCAGGGCTCGAACCCGTGCCGTCTGCATCGGCAGGCAGATTCTCAACCACTGCGCCACCAGGGAAGCCCTGAATATTGGTTTTTGAGAGGAATAATGTTAAATTTGAATGCAGCTCTAAGGTTAAAGGAAGGCAATACAAATAACACTTATTGCTGGGAGAAACTTTATACTGAGAAAAAAATCATTATTTCAGTCATATACTTTATATATTTTTAAATACCCTTAAGATTATTAGAAAACAATCATAATATTTGTATATAAAATTTTGAATATATATTATAATTGGTCTAAACTTATGACATAGAGGACTCAGATTTTTATTTGTTGTATAGATTCTTAAAAAACATAACTATTCTTCTAGCTACCCCAATCCATTTCAAATATCTAGCTTCTCAGAGATAAGCACTTTTAACAGTTTAATGTATATCTAGGTGTTTTCTATCCATAGAGGAACAGAAAATATATTTGAAATATGTGTTTGCTTTACAAAAATTTAGTCATAATTACTACTCTGCAGCTTGTTTTATGTACATAATGTACCAAGGACATCAATCCTTGTCAATATATAGAGATCCATTTTGATCTTTTCAGTAAGTACATAGTCTGCCTGTGTATGGATGTACCATAACTTCTCAAGCCTTACTGACATATATTTAGAGTGTTTTCAATGTTTTGATAAACAATGCTACCAAAAATATCTTTGTGCATTTTTCCCACTTACATGAATATTTTAATAAGAAAAATACACTTTTAAATACCCTGATCTCCTTTTAGCAAATTAATGTCAGATATTCATCTGTGCCTATTTTATAGAAATTTATACATATATTTAGTATGACTGTGTATAATTCACTGATATATTATTATGCCAATATGATAAATTCATATTAGGATAATATATGAGATGTGTTCTTGATCAGATACATCGCCAAATATAACACTGCACTTATAATTAACAACAATTTTCTTTCAGTTACAGTCAATGGGTACCCAAAGCAGTGAAAATCAGGAACTATCCTAACAGGTTTCAGAAACACTGTCAGAACTCAGAATAGTAACTCAACGAGGACTGGAATAATCATAGAAGGCTTCTTGGAAGAGCTGCACCCTCAACTGCCTTGAAACATAAGGAGGATTTGGAGAGCCTAAGAAGGGGCAGGTGAGAATATGAACCTGAGAAGTCAGGACCACGGACAGAGCAAAGATGGGCCAATGGAAGTGTACAGTTTGAGAGGAGCTGTGAGAAGAGGCGAGAGGCAAAATGAGGCTTTATGATGAGGATTTTGAAAAACAGATCAGAAGGTCTGGATTTGATGTAGAAAGAAGAAATAAGGACCAATGGTCAGTTTGGGAGAGTATTTAACAAAGCTGACAGCCATAGGAAGTAGGGCTTGAAGAGGAAAGAAAGTGACATATTGAAACAGTGGTAGATCCAGGGCCTACACTAGGGTAGTAACCCCACAAATAAAAAGGGCTAGTTAAGTGAGACATTCCACAGGAAAAATCAACATGATCCACAATAGTGGTTACTGCTTAATTAGAACTTACTCTGTGCCAGGCCCTGTGTTAAGTGCTCATCATCTCATTTAATACTCCTTATGATGACCCTTTGAGTCTATATAATAACTAACCTCACAGATAAGATACACTAAGACTCTCAGAGGTGAAATGACTTGCCCAAGGTCACAGAGATTACAAATTACAGAGTTGGGATCCCAATCCATCTCCATATCCAAAACCAGGAACCAGAGCTGAAATGCAGATTTATATCACAAACATTATGGAGATTCCATTCCATATTAGCTCATAGCTTCAATAAAGGAGATGGTCCTTTATTTTCTACAGTGTTTCCCTCCTTCCAAGAAAAACTATGAAAAGATAGTTTCCTAAAAAAAAATGACTGAGTTCAAATCATTTCTGGGATAGTTCCACTCAAGCTTATGAAGTGCTTAAGAAGCAAAATAACCTAAATTCTAATACCAGCTTTGTCAACTCACTGAGTTACCTCACCTAACTTCTTGGAATCTCACTCTCCTCATTCACAATGAGGAATAGCAGATGATATAACAGGTCCCTGCTAGCTCCTAAATACCCCAGTGTTCCAATTCTTTGTGTTTTTGTTGCCAAATGAAGCTGGATAGAGGACTGAGCTAACAAAATCTAAATCTTACTTGGCCCCCAGGACTGGATATAATCTCTTATAATTCTCTTATGCATTCCTTAACTTAATCATTTAGAAAATAAATATATCTTGAGTACCTACTATACACCAGACAATTCTCTAGATGCTGTAGGCATAACAAGGAACAAAACATTGATTTTACCTTTTCGGTAGAATAATGATAGCTAACTTTTATAGGGCGTACCCTTTGTTCTTATATGTGATTTAAGTATTAACTCATCTAATCTTTACACCAACCTTATAAGATATTTCTTTATAAGAATGAGGCACAATGAGAGTTAGTAACTTGCCCAAGATTACACAGCTACAGGCAGTTGGGCTCCAAAACCTCAACATTTTGCTCAATAATCATCACGCCCTGCTCCCCAGGAAGTATCCTATTACCTGTAAGTAAAGCCACTACTTGGCCAATGCTGAAATAAAGCCTTCAAGAAAAGTCATAAGATTCTATGGCTCGAGTCTTTGTAATTCCAAGACTATGTTTGAATTCCAGTTTTCACACATGCTGGTCAAATTGGCAATTTCAATTTCTCTGAACTTCAGTTTCCCCATCTATGACATGGGGATAAAATAGCGTCTACCCCATAGGGCTGTCACAAGGTAAAGGACAATGTTGAGTACCACAAAAGGAGTCAGAATAAGTACCCAAATTACTTTAAGAAAAAAGTTAGCACTTTGGATGTTGGAAAGTATTTATAGATATAGAACCCATCTTGACTTCAGTCATCCGATCACCTACTTTGAAGAAACCTCTAGAGTCTAAGATGTGCTAATTCAGAACTGTAGGCATTTAAACATTGAAGTGCATTTTCATGGAAGAGCAAATTCTTAGGGGTTACCCATGCATCCTATAAACATTATAATCACCAGGAACAAGGGTGGAAATATGCAAAGCCATGGAACATTCTAGAACTATCCACACTGAAGGGAGGTTAAGTTTCCTCTCTGATGGGGGCTTGCTGAGTATTAAAGATGCCTTGTGTTTTGGGTACCATTGATTGTATAATGATCTTCAACCCCTCAGGATCATTGTGTTAGCACCAGAACAGCCCCATAAGGGAGATTAGCAGGACTATTTTGCACTTTAATTGATTCCTTGAAACATTTCCTAGATGAGGCCATTATTTGCATTTTCCTAATGGCTAATCCAAATGTAGAGCTTCTAATGGTTGGGATGTGACACACAGTAAGTTTGTGGCAGTGTAAAGTAAAAACAAAGAGGAATCACAAAACTTAGTCCCATTTCTCCAAATGCTAAACCACTTTCTCTTCCCAGTAACTGCCTATATAAATAAATAAATAGGCAGTCTCATGGAAATACAATTTCAGAGTATGACAAAAATTCAACTAAACCTACCTGTAATAGATGAGATATACTCAAAACTTCCCATACTAGAATAATACAAAACAAGGCAGAATCTAAATCACAAACATGACTGCTATTTGCCTAACCCTTATAACAGTCTTCAGTAATACAAGATCCAGAGCCAACAGATCGGGGTACAAATCCTTATTTTCCAACTTACTAGCTGTGGAAATCACTTCTCCAAGACTCAGTTTTCTTATCTGTCAAATAGGGGATAAAAATACTACTTACTGCCTTGGCCAATCATGAGAATCAAATGATATAATGCATGTAAACTGCTTAGCATGGGGCCTGGCAGATAAAAACTCGGATTTGTTCCTATTACTATTTTATATATATTTAATGTATTCTATGCAATACATCATACCGTATACAAATAATGTATTTTATTCATTGCTTTTTTTTTGACACTTTTTTTTTTTTTGTGGTACACGGGCCTCTCAGCACAGGCTCCGGACGCACAGGCTCAGTGGCCACGGCTCACGGGCCCAGCCGCTCCGCGGCATGTGGGATCTTCCCGGATTGGGGCACGAACCCGTGTCCCCTGCAACGGCAGGTGGACTCTCAACCACTGCGCCACCAGGGAAGCCCAACACATTTTTTTATTATTATTATTTTAATTTTTAAATTTTATTTTAAATTTTTATTTATTTTTGGCTGCATTGGGTCTTCTTTTCTGCATGTGAACTTTCTCTAGTTGTGGCGAGCAGGGACTACTCTTGCAGTGCAAGGGCCTGCGGTGGCTTCTCTTGTTGTGGAGCATGGGATCTAGGCTCACGGGCTTCAGTAGTTGCAGTGTGTGGGCTCAGTAGTTGTGGCACCCAGGCTTAGTTGCTCCACGGCATGTGGGATCTTCCCAGACCAGGGCTCGAACCTGTGTCCCCTGCATTGGCAGGCAGATTCTTAACCACTGCGCTGCCAGGGAAGTCCCTATACATTGTTTCTGATCTTTAAACAACCCTTCAAAAAAGGTGGTGTTAACCCCCTTGTATAGATATGGCAATGCAGGTTAAGACCAGTCGTGTACTTGCACCAAATCAAATAGCTGCTAAGTGTCAGAACCAGGTCTTTCTGACCCCAGAGCTCAGGTGTTTCACATGAGGCATTCTGTCTCTCAGAGTTACCTTGGCCCCCATGCAAACCACCATCCTGACTGAAATGTTGAAGTAATTCCCATCCTAAATCAGTTTCCACTGCCAGCCCAGTACTCAGCTCGAAGGATGATGCTCCAGCAAGGCTCGCCTACCAGACAAAGACACACCAACATGAACATGTTTCAAAATGTCTTTCATCATAGAAACTGGCCACTTTAACAGGCATATTTTAGCAGGAAACAAAGTAGCTTGCTTTCCAAAGTGCTTGCTCTTTGCATCTCATAACCAAAGGAGAAGGGCAGCATCTTTTTTTTTCTTTATTGGCCCAGAACCTTTCAGTTACGTGACTTTGGCACAAAATGACAGCTGTTAACCCAGCAGGCCATCTCTTGGCATTCCAGTGATGGCTACATTAGTGCCACCACAGGCCCAGGCCTGTCATAAGCCTTTCGTGAACCAAAGTGCCACTAATTTTCCTCTTATAAAGACCGCAAGATGGTATCCAGGCTGTGCCTTTCAATTTATATTGTTCTGCCATGCAGCAGCAAGATCATGAATTTTAAATGCCTACTGTGATTTGGTCCCATAACCCCACCATGGGCCTGATGCCATTACAGAGAGAACGGGGCAAAGTAAGTATAATATTATTTTTATGGTGAAATCTACTTAAAATAAATCCTGAGAATTGAGAATAAATTTTGTTGAAGATCCTCATTAACTACGAATTCCCCCTTCTCCCCCCTGCCCTCACCTCACCCTCTCACACATTATATAAGCCTTATTTTATAGGACTCGGCATAGGACTAAAACAAGCGTCTTACTGCCTTCCACAGATGCTGGTAATAGAGGGTAGAGATAGTGGAGATAAGATAGAGGACAAGTATAGAAGAAGAAAGAACTGGAGGCCAGCGTTGATTGCTGCTTCATTAATAATTCATAATCTGTCTTTCCAAACCCAGGCTTCCCCTTAACTCTTTTTCTCAACTGATGTTACGAATATTCTCCTAAATATCCAGGCTTGAAGCAATGAAACCAAATCTTTGCCTTGTCCTCACTTTGCCACTCACACCTAGTCACTAGGTCTGTGGATACTTCCTTTACAATATCTCTCACCTCCAACCATTGTTTCCATTCCCACTGCCATCACTGTAATAGAGGTAATTATAACCGAACAACTGAATCATTGCAATTGTCAGTTTATTGTAAAGTGGATAAGAATTCAACTCTGGATGCAAACAAATCTGGGTTCAAATTCTGGACCAGTCACTTGCTAGCTGGGTGATCTTGGACAAGTTATTTAGTATTTTCAAGCGTCATCCAAAGAACAGAGATAACAGTGAGTGACTACCTCTAGAGTTGTTAAAATAATCAAGATACTACATCCAATGTGCTTACGTTATCTTTTAATTATTTTGCATAATCAGTTTCCTCCCTCTGTACTTTACTCTACATGCCTGTTTTAAGTTTCTCTTACTAAAATAAAGCAGCAACAGGTCATCTTCTGTTCCAAAACCTAAACTCTACTCCCAGCGCATAAGACAAATACCAAATATCTTGGCCTCTCATTCAAGGCCTTTCTCTATCAGAAGTTATCTTCCCACCCTACCTCCATTTCATTACTATTCACAGGTCATACCATTCTTTTCCCTTTCATCTCCATCCCATCTCCATCATCCAAATGTACACAAACTTAGAGTCTACTTTCAATCCTTCATAAATGTCTTCTTGTTACTTCAACCCAAGCTAGTCTCCTTTCTCCACCAAACCCTGTAGGACACCTATTTCCCATGTCATTTATGTTGCAAGGTACATATTGCCAAGCTTGAACTCCTTCTTTCATGTATTTACATCTTATTTTTGTAATTAAATTAGGATGTTTTTCAGTTGCAACCCAAGAGACCACCTCACAAGTGAAATTGTCTTAGAACAAAGCCTTTTGATTCTATAGTAACTGATTTATTTGGATGCAGTCCAAAATGTACACATCTCACATGACACCTCGTCTGATAAATTTCAGAAGAAAATGCCTTTAAACAATGTGAACTTGGACCCAGAAAGGACTAAGAAGATATCAGTGTCCTCTATGTTGGCTTGGTAGTAGCCAAGGTGAAGCCAATGATGACTGTCTCAGGCTGAGGTCCTTCTCCAAGGCAGATGCCTCAGGCGGGTCCCTGGAAACAGGGAAAGGACTCTTTGGGCTATGGCCATATATCAATGGACAGAGATAGAATCCTTGTCTTATGGGGCAGAGACCAAGGAGCCATAGCCCACCTCACATGTTGAGGGAGCAAATAGGGGAAGCCCATCCTAGGTGACATCCCTAGTATTCCTGTTTCTGATAATGGAATTCATACCACAAAGCATGTTGTTTGAATGGAGCCTTTTTGCATACAATGAATCATAATGAATAAGAAATGAATAAGGTACCAGTGTGAATGAATTCTATTTCATAAGAAGATGAATTGTCTTCACCCTCCATACCCTTCTTCCATCCTTACTAAGCAAAAGCCATCTGTTTTTCCCAGCCAAGTTCAACAACAGAGCTTTGTCCCGATCCATTTGACAAGTTATAAAGCCAAGTTCTGCATTCCCAGAAGTCACTGACAGTTGGACCCAGAGCACCAGAAAGTGAGCAAATCAAAACCAGGAATGGGGCTTCCCTGGTGGCGCAGTGGTTGAGAGTCCGCCTGCCGATGAAGGGGACGCG
>NW_006797957.1:340676-357517 GCF_000442215.2 Lipotes vexillifer | reverse complement strand
TCGTGTTAGGAATAGTTCATGGGTTAGGGTAAGACTTTGGGTAAGTTTTAGGGTTAGGATTAAAAAAAAAAAAAAAAAAAAAAAACAGGAATGGACAGAGCAGAACCAGGAACAAGGAGAAAGTGGTGGTACGTTCTTCTCAGAAACTGTGTCACCATGGCAGTAAAGGAGCCATACAGGGAGGTCAATGGGAGATAAGATTGCCAAAAGTTAAGAACCAAATAGTATAACCAGAAGAAAGAAGTAAGCTAACGGAAGGCAAAAGTGTTTGGACTATGATAATCTTCATCATTATCATCATCACAGTTGCCTCTCTGGACCCCTTAGCCCTAGATGTGGTTTGGAATTCAGAATTTTTGGACTTTAGATCCATTGATTATATTAATGTAAATGCATCCATATTTCTGCAGCAAATCACATTAAGTGGGGTTAAACAGAGCCAGTAAAATAGCCTCATGTCAGTTCAGGTCAGGCTTTGCCATCAAATGAGTTTTGACTCCAATTTACAAACACACAAAACAACTTTTGTTTTTTAGAATCCAGGGCGTTCAGGATTACAAATAAGACCATGGACTGAGAGAACACTTGTGAAGTGTGAAGTGATGAAGGGTATGAGGACTTCCACATACTTGCTGGATTGAACCTTGGATGATGGGCATGATCTCCACTGCAAGAGGAGGAAGCTGAGGCCCCAGGAGACTAACAACATACTCATAGTCATCTGAAAACTCGCTTACAATTTGAAAACACAGCTATAGATAGGTATCCGATTTAGAGATAGAAATCCCGTTTTTCTGACTATGTACGTAGTCACAGTCAAAGCCATTCATGTGCAGTGAACCCAGATTTCTAAGAAAATTTTGATTTGATGTAGATCTATTTAACGATATTCTGGGGTCTGTATTCATCTCACACTGCCACTTTATTGGCATTACAATTGCTTTCAAATGTCTCTCACTATTTTGGAATTCTTCCTTGATGACTTTGGGTTGTATTGGAGTAAAGAGGGTCACTTATTCTGACGCTGATCATTCACATGGGTGACTCCATTTTCTGCTAAAGACAATTTGTGGGGAATATATCTAAGGTTATTTAAAAACTCATTTGATTCCACAATATCACCAGCAATTATCTGATAGCATGAGGTCTGCAAGAGAGAATTTTGTTCAAAAACCTAATTTTTAAAATGGTACAAAAAGGAAAGGATATCACGTTGTCCTCCCTACAGTCTGCAGATCATATTTATGCATAACTATTATGGAAGCGCAACAGACAATTACGCGTCCACCCGAGCATGCAGGGACAGCTTCACTGATAAAACATCTCTGTCCCTGCACATTGGCACCTTGCTCCTTCATCTGATACTCACTCCATCCTGCAGCCTCTCCTTCAGATAGAGAGCAGCTTCAAATTAGATGCTCTGTTAGGTCAGTGACCTTGGTGCCCACTCCCAGCACCACTCTAAAGATGCCTATCCTTTAGTCACACTTGCATCATGATCAGCTCAACTGAAGGGACAGTAGAGCATACCAAGGGGGAGGGGGCAGAAACCACCCACCTTCCCTACCTTCTCCCCTCTGCCTACCTTCTTGAGCTCCTGGGTCTTCTCAACAAACTTACTCTGTAACCAGGCAACATTCAGAGCAATTTAAAAAGCCATGATCCCCGAGGGATGTATCATCCAGAAGCTTCTCCAAGTTTCATGGTACCCAAACTCTCTCCCTCAAGTGGACAGATCCTTTTGGAAAATAAATACCTATTATTTGAGACTTGTTTCCTCCAAGTATTGATTTTCCAGAATATAAACCTAGTCACTTGCCACATCTATTTCCCTTCGGACTTAAGTGTTCTGAGAAGTAAGTTGATTTCTTACACTTGAACCTACAAAAATGCAGTTTGGAGAGAGTAGAGTGTAGCGAGGCTAGGCGAACAAGAAGCAGTCCTCCTGCTAATGTGCGTGAAGATCTTCATTTGACTACTGTTAACATTAATGAGGGTGATCTGCCAAAATCCCTGTGCACTGAAATGAAAATATGTGCTTCGGTATAGAGATTTCCTGTTACACTGTTTATAATTCACTGTATGAGGTGATCAACGTGGACTATAATAATGGCACTTATACATCACACTTGGAAAATGCTTTTTATTGACTTAATGTGAATATTATTGCCATCGTTTATTACAGACATGTTATCTTGTAGTAATTGAAATACAATATGGTGTCATTAATCATCCTGAATACAAAATGTTAACTTTAAACTGATCACACTGTATTAAGTGCTCCTTTACCCATAAAGCAATTTGATTTGCAAGTCTGTAAAAAGCTGGATGTTTAGGATTTAGTGGGACTAGCACATGGAACACATTTCTCTGTTAGACTTCTCAACAGTCTGCTTTAACTGAAGTAAGTTTCATTGTTTTGTTCGGGTAGGTTTTCCCTTATGGTGAGTACTTTATTGGATAAAATGACTGTTTGAAGTCATTTTCACACAACATAAGAACAGGACTGTTTCCCCATCTCTTTGAATTGACCCTGAGAACTAGTTACCTACCTTCTCCATATTTGCAAGATTTAACAGACTGGGACCTTAAATAAAGTGATACTGTCAGATGAAAATAATTCATGCAGAGTAGAGGGATGACTGCAGATCTCTGCCCACACATCATTCTGGTGTGCACTGTTCCAAAGGCCTCATTTCTTATCAAATGGTGACTGAGATTCTATAGGTTAAATGATTTTGGGGTCTCATGTTTCTTTTCATACGACTGAGTGTATCTAATTACAAAAATCACTTACATCCTGCAAACCACAGGTACAGGTTTAAAAAAGTCTTTTTTTCTTTTGGCTGAGTAATACACAAAGGGAGAATTATTTGGTTTTGGATATAACATTTACCTTATAATGAAGAAACGTTTCAGTCTACCTTTAACTCATCTTTTACACCAGAAAATATTTCTTAGGCATATGACAATTTATCTACATTATTAAATAGTTCAATGTTTAAGAAGCTGCTTTCTTTATTTCAGTCATTTACAAAAATAACTCACCGGGTGGTATTTTTATATTTTAAAAATTTGTACCGTAATTCCATTTTGGTTGAAAGTCTTTTTGTGGATTACAGAAGTAACGCATGCTCATTATAGATAATCTACAAAATACAAAGAAAAAATTAAATCACCCATAGTGCCTCAATGCAATATTTTCAAAGACCCATGTAACCATCTGAATGGTGCAAAGATGTTTAAAATACTCTCTGAAGACTGTTGCCTTTCCTTTTTATTGGAATACGGCCATAAGCAGTTTAGGACCCTCTGTGTCATAGGTTACGGAGTGATTCTATGTCATTTTAAATTCAACTTTTGTCAGTAGTTCTCCTCATAGAGACATTTATTTCTGACCACTTTGCAAAGAGATTAAAATGAAAATGTATGAAGAGTCCCAGAAGATAGCCTCCTTTGAAAAGCTGTTTACTTGCCTTGGGCATGATTTGGGAGGGTAAAGGTCAAGGATGAGTCACAGGAAAGCCCCATTCAGACGTGCTCAATACTCTTTCATCTCTCTCTGTTTTTGTTGACACCAGCTGTGTCTACCTTAGTCCTCCTGTGAGTTTACATTTTTTTTTTCTTAATAATCTATAAGCAAACCATAGAAAAGGGGCATGTGCTTATAGAAAGTAATGGTGGTGGAGCAGGTGATGGGAAGAAAAGGCAAAGGAAAAAGAAGCGTAATGGGCCGTAAATTCCTTTTTATAAAATGTCAGAGAAAACAACAGCATATTTGACAAGACTTGATTTGACCCAGAGCACCAGTAGAAGCTGTGATTCTTAAAATTACCCAATACCTGAAACAAAGGAATGTTAACATGCTAATTTCTTAAAGAATCTCAAAGTGCTTCCTACAGATTTTCTTTTTTGTATCATAGGTGACAAATATGTTTCATGATTTGAAGGCTTTGGTAATCATCAACTTTAAATACAATTAGCCTAGAAGATTATATGCAATGCTGGTATTTTGCATGTATGTTTCCAATAAACAGGACTATCTAAGTAAGATGTTTTACCTTAATCCGCCCTTTCCTACAACATAAAAGTAAGGGTGACATGGCATTAAATGGATTTCTAAACCCTTCAGTGTGGGAAGTGTGGGAAGTAGGTGGTAGAAGGAAAATTGGTTCCTCTTAGTCAAAAGAAATATGTGAATGCATGGAAAAGATAAGAGAGTTTAAAAGAGGAAGAAAGGAAACAAGAACAGAGACAACGAAAGTCCTGAAACTACACTGTCATAGCCAACTATGTGATGAATCCAATTAAGAAGACATTAATTGCTTGGCTCTAGATTGATACATTTATTGATGAATAATGACCAGTTGTGGCCCCACCTGTGGAAGGCAGCTGTTGGAACCCTGAGTTGAGGTTTATAGAAAAAGCTGTGTTGATGCTGTGATCTACAAGGAAAAACAGAGGGCAACAAAAGCATCAAAGACAGAGATACCCTAGGTGACATCTAGGGAATTTTCAGCATATTATTATTTCATTTTTCTTTCAAAGAAAAACAAAATCTTTAACATGAACCACCAAGGTGGGGTGTGACAGGGAAAGGAAAGAAGAGTCATCTCTCTGGAGAGATGGGGCTTAGCCTGGAAGTGATGGGTAAGGCTGAGATGTTGAGTGCCCTGCAGTAACCCATGGCAACAGCCATTCCCAGAACAGCTGTCAAGCAGTGACTTAAGTGGATGACCCAAGTGCTGCGTTTGTTTTTAGTTGGTTGCTTGTTTTTTAACCCTGATATATGGCTTTGAACACTGAGAGACTCTTTTTTGGAAGAAATGAGCTGGTAAATATTTTAGGTTGAGAATGTACGTTTTCTTAAATACCCAAGGGAAACAATTTTACTTCCAGGAGCACCAAGGAACTGGTTAATATATTACCCTTAAAAGGCCAAATCCCAAAAATGCCTTGTGCAAATACTATCATTCTAATTAATGCTTTCTGTGGTCTTAAGAAAATAGTGCTGCAAGGGCCGTCTCTCCCCTCCTATCCTAGCCTAGCAGAGGCACGCTACCTGGACCTGAGCTCTAACTCCTCCACCAGTTACTAGTTCTCTAATTCAAGGCAGCATGGACTCTTTCCACACCTCAGTTTGTACATCTACAAAATCAGGGTAATCACAGCAATGCTATGAGAATTAAGTGAGTTAAGGCAGGTACAGCACTCACACAGTGCATGGCTCATGATTAATGTCCAGTAAAAGTGAGCTAGCTATTGTTACCATATTTTATCAAGTGCAAAATGCCATCGTTGTATGACACACCATTAGTTTATGTGTCACTATGAAAAACAATTGATGCCAATAAATTGCAACACAATGCTTTCTTAGCTTTTTATTTTATCCTTTTGCAAAAGTTCTTCTAAAATTATTAGATATGTATTTTGTCACATATCACTCTTGTGCCTGCATTAAAAGGGAAATGTACATTAAAGAAATACCTTTGTATTCCTGAAGTTTTTTAGCACTGAAGCTGATTCGACTGAATTTCTCTTTGAATTATCAAAGCTCTGTACCAAGACCACCAGGGAAAATTGCTGATCGCACAAAACTTGGTTCATTAAACTGCTGAACAAGAGAAAGCACCACCTTCATTGAGTCTCAGCAGCATTTTCAAAAGAGGAAGTCAGGGTAGTTGTAGGATTTAGGGAAGCCTGCGAGTAGTCATAGGGTGGTTTGGAGCAGAAGACTGTAAGCGAGGGCTGGGCAGGGATAGGTCAGAATTTGTAATGAGATGAGTTGCCAGAAGTCAGTGGTCTTATCTTGGAATGAATGGGTCTGAACAAGCTGATGTTAAAACACTTTAGTTTGCTGTGCATATCATGGTTTGTATAGTTTATCTGCTTTGCTAATCATACTACAGTCATGCAAGCTGTGGTTTCTGTTTTATTTCTGACCCTTTGTCATCAGTGTCCACATTTTTCCACCCAACATCATGCTTTGTACCCTTAAGACTGTCGGTGATGCAGTGCTTCTTACTGCCTCCAGGATTTCCTTTGCAGTAGCTGGCACCTGTTGTGAAAGTTTCGATGCCCGTGTATGGTATTGACAGCCACGTCGTCGAAATGGCTGCCCTGCTGACGGTGAAGTTGATATGCCTCCTGATTTCAGAATTGACAGAATATGAAAAAATGTGTGTCTTAGAATCAATGAAATACAGTAATAATTTGATAACAATAAAATCGAATTCTCATCTTGGAGAGGAGAACCAACTATACATTTATGTTCCCATTAGAGAACTAGCCACTTATGAGAGATAAGTGAAAAGATCTATCATAAAATTACAGGACAAGAATGCTTATCCCTGTAGATAAGCCCTTATACCCCCTCAATGAGGCTAAAAGGGAGTTTTTATTGTTTGTTTTGTTCTGATCCTTATCATTTTAGCATTAATTTTGTTTCCTCAATTTAACAGTTCACTAATTTTTCAAATCTTTTCCTAGTGAGAAAGTATCTGATCACAGAAGAAATAATCTAAATCATGTAGAGAGGAAAGTTCAAAGTGTCTTGCCTATAGAATCGTTGTGCCATAGAATGAAACTAGAAGAGATATAGATACCCAAAGGTATGTTTTTGTTTGTTTGATTGTTTGTTTTTGGCCATGGGATCTTAGTTCCTGGACTAGGGATCAAAGCCAGGCCCCCTGCAGTGGAAGCACGGAGTCCTAACCACTGGACCGCCACAGAATTCCCTCAAAGGTATGTTTTTAATTGGATTTTTAAAAACTGGGTGGATTTGAACTTCGTTCCACTGTAACTTTCCCAATGGCAAAAACTAAAAATGAGCACAATGACTGCTCCCGAGAAGGTAAGTCCAGAAGCAAACAATAATCCATCAGGACCCTGACCCTTGGCCTCACTGTGATTTCCAAGAAACAGTGAGTATGTGTCTGTGTGTTCCTGTTCATACGCTGGATGGGGGTGCAGAGGGAGAGAACTGAAAATCCATTTCTAATGTCAATATTATGTTTTCCTCTGAAAGATCACCCAAAGTGTCGGGCTTACAGAAAACAGCCACATCACCTTATGACTGGAAGGGGTCAAGAAAGAAATCTTATTATTACCAAGGGGCCCATGAAGCTCTTTGGAGATCCCATATAGTGAATGGGGCTCCATGCCCTTCCAGATCTGATAGGAACTCAAATTAAAATAATACTGAGTCAGAAAATAAGTGTAAAGAAACTCAAAAATATTCTGATTTCTCCATGACTATCTTGATACATTTTTTGAGATATGAAAAGTCTGGTTTTTTTTTTCTTTCTCAACAAAAGAAATACGAGCTACCCCTGTACTGCTCATGTCCTGCGCATATGCTTTGTCTGCCTGCTGGGTAATCCACACTGGGTGGAATTGCTTCTTGGTTTGCTTCTGGATTAGGAAGTGCTCTCAGCTTTAGGCTGTGCAGAATGGAGACGTTCAAATAAAAGTGTGAACATTTTTTTGTGTTCATTTGTAAGCAAAATTCCTCCCCTACCCCTTTCCTAACCCAGTGTCAAATGGGTTGTTTCTCCAAATACGATTCAGATTTTCTTCACTGCAGATTATTCACCCTGTAGGGTTTCTTTATCTGAAATTATCCTGGGGAATCTTTGTGTTTGAAGCACAAAATGATATGAAAAGTCGAGTTAAGAAAAAAAAAGGCAAACCTAAAAGCCGAAGGCAGATGTTGGAAGCAGGAAAATCATTCCTTGAACTCCCCAGGAGTTGATCAAAGAGACAGCCATAAATTGCAACAAAGGCAGAGATCTACTCTGCTCTGAAAGCCAGCCAGAAACACTGGAAATGTTTCATTATTTATTTCATTAATTCTGTGATAGCAAATCTCTACTGACAAGATTTGCAAAGCTAATCATTTATTAATGAAACGTGTCTGGTGGATTGTGCCCAAGATCTTCCTTAGATCCCAGCCTCTGAGTGGCTGAAGCCCTTTGCTAGCTGCCAGCTTGCTCTCTTGCCACAATATGACATTGGGATTTCCAAGGTCCTCACCAGGGACTTCCTCTCTGAGCTCACAGGCATACTCAAAGGTGGCTGCCTGCACAGCCCTGCTCTAAGGACCAGCACGATGGCCATTATCCAGTATGAGTATAGGAAACCTGGTTTCATCTATTCATAGAAAACCTTCTCCGAGAGTCACAACACAGTGTGTGTGGTTTTAAGTCATGGTGCAGACAGGAATGAATCTTCCAAGCTGTATTTGCATTGTTGCTACTCACTCTGATGCAGAGAAGGCTTAACCCGACTCTTGACTAAGACATTGATTTTTCCTGGAAATTTCACTGTGGTTTCAGATATTTCCAAAATCTCAGCCTGTTTCCTTGGCAACTGTCTAAGCTTTATTCCCTATGAACCAATGCGGCATGATTCATCAGTAAACAGTGAAGCAGCATCCACCCAACTTACAGGCTTCCTAAAGATTCCCTGGAAAGTGATCCTTGCCCTGAACTATTTCACAGGCACCGTTGTTGGTATTTCACAGAGCACAGCTAAAAAAGTAATAAAAGTCCCATAACCTTATGCATGGGGAACAACAGCATTGATGGAGATAATGAAATGCAGAAATGAAAACCCCTCAGCAAAGCCCCTTTAGATGTGCCTAAGCTATGTTCATTAATCTGTGATAATTAGACTTATTTGCAGAGGTTAACAGCAGTGGCACATGGTAATTAAGCACTCTCTCTCTACCAGAGGGATAGAAAATGCTTCTTGTGTGACGCGTGTCCAGTCATCAAGATATTTTATGTTTGCTTTAGGACTCAGGTTTCCTATAGGAGAAAGAAATTGTATTCTAAACAGCCGTGACCAGATATTACTTCCTACAATGTACAGCAACATCGAATTCTAGTTGTAAGCTCTGGAGTAAGAGTGACCTAGGGTTAGAACCATTGTCTCCGTTACTGACTGGTTGTATCAACTTGGACAAGTTGGTAAATCCTTTTGCCTCAGTATCCCCATCCTAAAATGGGGATGAAAATACCTTCTTCAGAGTGTTTTGTGATAATTTAGTAATGACAATGATGATAACTGTGAACATTCACTGAACGTTTACAATAGCATGCACTGTTTTAAACCCCTTACATAGATCCATTAAATCCCATTTTACAGATGAGAAAATTAGAGCATAAGAGATTTAGTAGCTTGCCTAGGACCAAGCTTTGGGAGCAAATAATTGAATTCACTTTGAGGCATCTAAGTCCCTTGTGAGCAAACTTCCCCAAAATGAGCATGGACTCACCATTTTGAAAAACACATTCTCCCTCTTTCCTTTAGAATAAGAATAATATTTATGTACCGAAACAGCTTTATCTTTGGCAACAGTCATCATGTGGGCTTAGGCTAGGTGTAGTGGCATAATCCTATCTCTGAAGGAATCCATTAATAAAGAATTACTAGAACGCAGAAAGGAGATGTTCCAATTCTCCCCAGTTTTAGCAATTGCACTAAATAAGGGAATATATGCAAAGCTCTTAGTGTGGTGCTTTGTGCATACTAAGTATTCAGTAAACAGTAGCTACTATTATGATAGAAGTGAATGTGCAGAAAAGCTGCACAAAGGGTGAACCATATTTTTCACTTCACATATGCACATGAATGTGGACTTACTCAAGACTGCAGTTATCCCTAAGTTCATACATGGTGGGATTTTGATCCATTTCAGTCAAACAGTAGCTAGATTGCTTGTAGCATTTAAAAGGTTGAAGGAATAAAACTGGACCCCTATCTAACACCATCTATGAAAATCAACTCAAAATGGATTAAAGATTTGAACTTAAGACCTGAAACCATAAAACTCCTAGAAGAAAACAAGTGACAAGCTCCTTGATATTGGTCTTGGCAATGATCTTTTTGGGTTTGAAGCCAAATGCAAAGGCAACAAAAGCAAGCAAAACAAGTGGGACTAGATCGACTAAAAAGCTTCTGCACAGCAAAGGAAACCATCAGCAAAATGGAAAAGCAACCTATGGAATGGGAGAAGATATTTGCAAACCACATATTGAATAGATAAAACGTGAGTATCCAAAATATATGAGGAACTCATGCAACACAATAGCAAAAAACTCACAAACAACCCAATTAAAGAATAAGCAAAGGACCTAAATAGAAATTTCTCCAAAGAAGATGTATAAATGGCAATAGGCACATGGAAAGACGTTCAACATCACTGATCATCAGTGAAATGCAAATCAAAACCAAAATGAGATATCACCTCACCCCTGTCAGGAAGTACATCATCAAAAAGACAACAGAGGGCTTCCCTGGTGGCGCAGTGGTTGGGAGTCCGCCTGCCGATGCAGGGGACACGGGTTCGTGCACCCGGTCCTGGAAGATCCCACATGCCGCGGCGCCGCTGCGCCCGTGAGCCATGGCCGCTGAGCCTGCGCATCCGGAGCCCGGGCTCCGCAACGGGAGAGGCCACAACAGTGAGAGGTCCGCGTACCGCAAAGAAGAGTGGCCCCCGTTTGCCGCAACTAGCGGGGGCCCGGGCCCCGAAAGGGGAGAGGCCACTGCAGTGAGAGGCCCGCGTACCAAAAAAAAAAAAAAAAAAAAGACAACAGATAACAAATGCTGGTGAGGATATGGTGAAAAGGGAACTCTTGTATACTGTTGGTGGGAAGGTAAATTTTTAGAAGCACTGTGGAAAACAGTATGGAGGCTCCTCGAGAAGCTAAAAGTAGAACTACTAGGACTTCCATGGTGGTCCAGTGGTTAAGATTGCGCGCTACTACTGCTGGGGGCACCGGTTGATCCCTGGTTAGTGAAGTTCTGCATGCCCCACGATGCGGCCAAAAAGAAAAAAAAAAAAAATAGAACTACTGTAAGAGCCACCAATGCCACTTCTGGGTATATATCCAAACAAAACAAAATCACTATCTCAAAGACGTATCAGTATTCCCATGTTAATTGCAGCATTATTCACAATAGCCACAGTGTGGAAACAACACAAGTGTAAGTCAGTGTATGAACAGATAAAGAAAATGTGAGATATACACATACATATATCACACACACACACAAGGGAATATTATTCAGCCTTAAAAAAGGAAATCCTCTCATTTGTGACAACATGGGTTAAACTGGAGGACATTGTGCTAAGTGAAATAAGCCAGATGGAGAAAAACAAATACTGCATATCACTTATATGTGGAATCTAAAAAGCAAAGTTGAACTCACAGAAACAGAGAGAGTAGAATGTTGGTTGCCAGGGAGGATTAGGGAGAGGCTGATAAAAGTGTATAAACTTTCGGTTACAAGATGAATAAGGTCTGAAGATTTAAGTATAACATGGTGACTGTAGTTGATAATACTGTATTATATATTTGAAATTTGCTAAGAGAGTGGAATTTAAAGATTCTCACCAAAAAGAAAAAAAAAAGGTAAACATGTTAGATAATGGATGTGTTAATTAACTTGATGGTGAGAATCCTTTCACAATGTACACAAATATCAAATCATCATGATGTTGTGTACTTTAAATATATTACAATTTTATTTATCAATTATTCATCAATTGATCTGGAGAAAAATAAGGGAGGGGAGAGTGAGGGGAAGAGAGAGAGAGAGAGCTAAAAAAAAGTAACCAAACTTTCCAGTCCTCAAATCCTGGAAAGCAGAGTTTAAAAGCTCTCTGGTCCTGAGAAGGAGGGAGGGGTTTTGCCTGTATTTTAAGATGCTATCAGACCAAG
The DNA here is from genome assembly GCF_000442215.2 of Lipotes vexillifer. Classification (NCBI taxonomy): domain Eukaryota; kingdom Metazoa; phylum Chordata; class Mammalia; order Artiodactyla; family Lipotidae; genus Lipotes; species Lipotes vexillifer. The sequence goes on along the minus strand of NW_006797957.1, from coordinate 345,788 downwards.
TCTGAAAGTAATAATGGGATTATAGCTGCTTTGCCTCAAGACAGGGCTCTTCTTTAATAGTTCACCTTTGTCACCATTGCTCTTTATTCATGCGGTGGTTGAAGCCGTGCTCGTTTCTCACACAGTCTAGAATAAGGATCTCAGCAGAGAAATGAAAGCCCAAAGACTGAGCTTGGCTGATTTTCCACACACAGCTGGTACATTCATGAGCAGTTCCTGATTCCTCTTTCTACACAAGGGTGCAAATGGGCAGCATGGCACTTGTTTTTGCAAACCCTCTTTTTTCCTTTTTTTTTTTTTTTTGGCTTTTGAAAGACAAGCGTTGACACTTCCCACAAAGAAAGAAAATCCCTTGCAGCACTAAGGAAAGAATTAAAGGAGCTCTAAGGAATGATCTGGGAAGTCCTACCAGTCCTCATTCACGTGGGAAACCAGCCCTACACCTTCCTGCAGCTGATAAGAACAGAAGGCAGCCTCCAATTTACTCTTGGTTTGCCCATGCCTCACCTTTGTCATCTGACCTGAATTTCCCCTGCAAAATCAACCTTATTCAGCTTGTGGCATGCTGACATTGTTAATAGAAAACAGGCCACACCGACACCAACACGGCCCCAATTGCTTCAGCTCCTTTTTTTTTTTTTTTTTTTTTTTGCCATTGTATTTTGTTGCAAAGCACTTGAAATAGCCAGGGTTGGCTTATATGACCTAAAAATATCAGTTCCTGGACCATGGCCATTCTCAGGGTTATTACAGAGCTCAGAAAATAAAGACCCATAGTCCTAGGGAAGTCCTGGATATCAGTGGCATAAACCCCAAGTAGATAAACAAGCTTTCTGTTCTTTTGCTCTTTGTCAGCAACCTCCAAGTTTCCTTAACCTCAGGAGCCAATGCGGAAATTTCAGTTCTGAGCACTGGTGACCGTTCTACTTTGACAAAGTTGCCATAATCAGAGCTTCTGAATCAAAAAAAGAGACCTTCTCTTGGTACAGATATAAATGCAACGAGGACAGAAAGGTCATTGACTCTTCGCCCCTTTTTTTTTTTTTTTTTTTTTTTTGAGGGAGGGGCAATTTTCTAAACTGGCAACAAACAGCATCTTTTGGTGGGGTTTTCCCATTTGTATACTGAAAGGAGACACAGGATTTAACTAAGTAATTGTTCAAGAGTAGGCCTTCCTACATCACGGTTCTGTGACATTGACTCAATGTGGTGGAGCTTTTTCTAAAAAACATTTGTAAAGCCCTTCAGTTTGCCAAATTTCCAGCACAGGCAGGATTCTATCTTTTCATTAACTGGACCAGACTTTCCAAACTGTCTTCTCATTTGATGGCCGCTTTACTTAAAACTCCTTTTCCTCCCCAGTTTATGACAGTGGATCTCATGATGCAAAATAAGGGATACGCTGAGTCTCCCTGATAAGGTTCTACATGCGATTATTCAAGTAATTGTGTGTCTTGGGTTTGAATTAAGAGAATCTAAACTGAAAGGACAAAGATTGAAAGAGATAGAAAAAGATTCCTCTTGTTAAAGTAAATTGATTAGTTGGATTTATATGAGGAGACAGAAGGGAAGAAGCCAAGCTGTGTCCCATATTAATAACTCACTTGGGAGAAGCCAGATTGGATTGAAAGCAAAAGATGGGGGGAGGGGGAACACTGAGCCTCCTTATACAAGCAGCAGCCTCGGTCTTCCTCTCTTTGCACTCTATAACCTTTACACACACAAACACACAATCTCATTCTTGACCTGAAAATGATGTCATCTTTCTTTTTGACTCACCAACCAGACTACATTAATCCCCTGCAGCGTGAGGGCCAGCAGGAGGCTGCTTAAGGGACTTCAGGCCTGTGAATAAATGATGACCCAGTGGTTAGGGGCGGCAGCCTAGATACATTCAGGATGCATTAAAGCAATTAGCTGGAAGAGGAGTGAGCACAATTTCCAATCCCCAAGAAGGACCAGGCCGTGCTTGGACCAGGGTGAGGAGCTTTACAGCCGAGGGCTGGTAAGAGCCACTTAGCAAAATGGCTACGCATGAAAGGAGTGTGGGGTTTTCTCCTTTGGCCTTGTTTGATACTAGAGCCATTTAGGGGGGATTTCAGGATCATGGGAGCTATGAAACTAATTACTTTTGCAAATTGGTAGAGACAACTGTAGTGACAAATTGGTAGAGCCAGCCTTGTCACAGATGATTCTAAATCATGGTTTGCAAACTGGCGTGCCAGTGGTTGAATCTGTTGTATGGATGCTTTCTGCTTGGCCAGACCGTTCATTTTAGGCCAATATTAAAAAGTCAAGAGATTTCACAAAAAAACCCAGCAAGTCTAGAATGGATGCGCCAGTGTTCCTGTTTGACACTATAATTTGCTGAAGCTCAGTACCAGCTTTCCTCTTAGACCAGCCATGTGCTCTCCAGTTCACCACAGTCCTCACCACTCCCTATGACCTTACTCTCAATCCACTTCACTCATTTACTTGATTCATTTACATCTACCTGGGCCCTGTAGGGAGTTGAGCTGTCACCTCTACTTGAAATGGCTTCTGAGTTAGACTCAACCAGAAATAAAGGGTTAAATTCTAGAGCTCCTAAGCACAGTTTGCACATGGACACTCCTCAGTCCCTGCTCCTGGAAGGGTTACCTCTAGCCTTGCATGGGAGCCTAAACCGTTCATAAGGCTGCCATGCTCCCAGATGCAGAGCTGCAGCTTTGGAATACACACACTCAGCTATTTCAGCCTGGTCAGGAATGGTGACCGTGAAGTGGCAATTAGAACAAAAGGGCATCTGAATACGATTTTAAATTCAGTGACAATCACAGGTTTGGGCAGTTTCCATGCCCACCAAAATCTGAACAGTCAAAAATGTCACAAGCTAAATAAAATGCCAGCCAAGAACAGCCTCAGAGATCCAGAAACTGCTTGGCATGTTTTGTGACACTCACATCACAGTGCAGCGAGATGTAAGAAATAGCTCCTAACAGGTAAGAACTCCCTAGCCAAGGTCCACAGTGCTGATTTCTCTGAACAGGCACTAGCCTCTTTCCATGATGTTCCCTGCTTCCTTAAGTCAATAGAGCTTTGTCTACGTTTTTCCTTGTTCAGATGAGCTTCCATTTGGAAATGTCACTTAAAGACAAAAGAAAGAGCTCCAATGACTTAAGGAAACCAAATCATGCATCTCCTCTGAAATTTCTGCCTCCTTCCCACTCTCTTCCAAACCTTCAGATGCTTTTCTCACTTCTTGCTTTTAATCTCTTTTCTTCTCCCTCACAGTCACTTAGCCCCAGTGGGAATGAAGTGCTAAGTGGCTGCCCCCTCCCCCCTCTCAGCTGGGCCACGTTGTGGTGCTTCTAAAAGGCATCTTGCAGACTGCTGTTGACACAAGAGTCTGTGTCAGCAATCCCTTTGCTTAAAACTAGAGGACAAGCATGTTTTAAAAAGATGGCCGAAAAATGCATATGACTGTAATGCCCCAGAAGAGATTGTAACAGACTGCAGTAAAAAGTACCCGGTACAGGGTCAGAAAATGAATAATTCAAACTTTCCTCACATGCTGAATTAACCTTATTTCATGCTTCCCCACCCCCATCCCCTGACTTTTGCTTCCTTCCAGGCTGGAGTTGGCTCGAGTCATTCAGGTGTGCAATTTAATCCCTCTAGGAAAGTTCTTCTGCTCTATTTGGATCACAGGAAGTGAGAGCAGTTGGATACGCTTCTCGCCCTGCGAGAAGGGGTGCCGTGTGGAAGCTTGCAGAGAGAGACGGGGCCCTTGGGGCGTCCGCCACACCCGTGGAAAATGACCACCAAATGTCCTTCCACTAATACTGATAACCAGAGGCTAAAGCAACTTGGGGTTTAGAAAATTGTCCCTCTTTCTAATTTCACAACACTCATTTTTCTTCAAAGATTGTTTTTCCCCGCAACTTCCTCACTCACATTACCAACAACAGGAGAAACGACCTCCTTCGCTCCACCCAAAACAATTAAAATCCTCTTTTCTCACTCAGCTCTGGAAAGCAGGCAGAAACAGGCACTCCTACCTGCTTTAACGTCACCTCTCCCATCCCCCAGTCCATTACAGAGTGTGGCACTATCTTCCCATCGTTTTCCAGCCACAAAGCCATACAGGGCAGCAAGGTCTATGAAAGCTCAATTTTCACCTAAATTGTACTTGCAGGCCTTTTTCCCTGATAAGCTTGGCAGGAAGAGTGGAAGCTGGTTAAGAGACACATGTTCACATGTGCAGGGCTAAGAGGAAGATGTGAGCACGCCTGTGCATATAGTGTGCTTTCTTGGTTATGGTTTGAAATAATACTGTGTGTCTTATTGAGGATATGGGGAGTGGGAAGGGTAAGCTGTGACAAAGCGAGAGAGTGGCATGGACACATATACACTACCAAACGTAAGGTAGATAGCTAGTGGGAAGCAGCTGCATAGCACAGGGAGATCAGGGAGATCAGCTCGGTGCTTTGTGACCGCCTGGAGGGGTGGGATAGGGAGGGTGGGAGGGAGGGAGATGCAAGAGGGAAGAGATATGGGAACATATGTATATGTATAACTGATTAACTTTGTTATAAAGCAGAAACTAACACACCATTGTAAAGCAATTATACTCCAATAAAGATGTAAAAAAAAAAAAATACTGTGTGTCTTAAATGTAATGCTATTGCAAGAAGATGGCATACTCCAAGGCAAAAGGAGATCTGGGTTTTACCTTAAGAAACTTGTTCTTGTCATTATGGTAAATTCTGTAAGAATTCTTTCAACATTGTCCAGTAGAACTTTCTGCGATGGTGGAAATGTTCTTTATCTGTGTTGTGCAGTATGACAGTCACCAGCCACGCGGGGCTATTGAATACTCGAATTGTGACTGAGGAACTGCATTTTTTTTTTTTAATGTGTGAATATGGTATTTTTTTTCAAATATCATCCCAATTTTTTTTTGAGTGGATAGTATTTCAATTTTTTAATAAGCTTTTTAAAAATTAAGGTATAACATGCATACAGAAAAGTGTGCAGATCCTAAGTGTACAGCTCCATGAGTTTTCAAAGTAAACACACCCATACAACTAGTAACCAGGTCAAGCAACAGAATATTAACACCATGACGAA
>NW_006797957.1:321589-340666 GCF_000442215.2 Lipotes vexillifer | reverse complement strand
TTTTTTTTTTTTTTGCCGTATGTGGGCCTCTCACTGCTGTGGCCTCTCCCGTTGCGGAGCACAGGCTCCGGACGCACAGGCTCAGGAGCGCGTGGGATCTTCCCGGACCGGGGCATGAACCCGTGTCGCCTGCATCGGCAGGCGGACTCCCAACCACTGCGCCACCAGGGAAGCCCCGAACTGCATTTTTTAATTTTATATTAATTAAATAGCCACTTGTGGCTACTGTATTGGACAGTGCAGGACTAGATGTCAAGACATATCCTATTCTCTGTTCCATTTGTTGTTGTTGTTGTTGTTGTTTAGCCAGCCTTAAGTATATCTAACTCCAAACACTTCCTTCAGAAATTCTTCCAGTATTATCAGAAATGAGGAAGGAAGGAAGCAAACTCTGGATCAGGCTTCCTCCAGGCCCAGACCTGGGAAAGGTGCTTTCACACATGAACCTCATTTATGTTTGGTTGAAACTTTACAACTCTGTTCTGAATGATAACTATCCCCATTTCACAGCTGAGGAATCTAAAGGCGATGAATTTCGGTAAATGGCCTCTACAATCACGAGACGAATAGCTTGCAGAACTGGAATTTGAGTCTTTGGATCCAGTCCAGTACTGGTTCCATTATAAATAAGTGGTGTTATTCTCAATGCTATTCCCATTTCACAGAGAAGGGGAGAAAGTCATTAATTACAGAAGAAAGTCCAAGTAACTACTCTATGACTGGTAGGCATGGAGATTTGTGGTCTTTAGCTACGAGTTTCATTCAGATCCAAGTACACATTGAAAGTATTCAATGAAGGAGCGTACAATGAACTTGCACTTCTTGGTGCCAATGGTGCGGTCTGAAATGACCAAAGTCGCTCTTATTGCTACTGAAAGATTTTTGAGAACTGCAAGGAAGAGGAGGTGTGTATTAAGCAAAACCAGATCAAGAAATTTGGAATATGTCCAAAATAAAAGGTGCTAAGAGTCAGGGAGAAAGCACCCTCCATCCAAAAGAAATCAGTGCCTTGACTGGGGGAGAAAGTAGGAGAATTACCAAGGTTTGGGCAAGTCCTGTTGCAAGAGGTGTTTTTTCTCTTCCCAGGCTACAGCTGGAATCCCTGGCTACAGTACTAACCAGGAGGGTGGTGAGCAAAAAGCTCTTCTCTGCTGGTAGCCATTCACCCAAGAAGTTTCCTAGAAGGTGATGTTGGTTGTGATTAGAGCCTCGTCTCTGAGAGGGGGAGTGTCTCAATTCCCAGTCCTGCAAATGCAGCTGGTGGCTGGGAAGCTGCGGCCTGGCATTCTCTCCAGAGAGAGTCTCAGCTGCTCTTGCCGTCTAGAATCATCACTTGGTTTAGTTTCCCAGGGTAGGGGTTGAGTATGTCAGGGGAAGGGGATGGCGGCGATTCGCCTTGGAAGAAGCCAGTGACCCCTGTGCAAGCGACTTCTCACAGGGTGTGCCTGCCCCCAGCGGGGCAGTGGGCTTCAGTTACTCTCCGGTCCCTTGCTGGCTGTTCACTTTCTACACCAATAGGCTCTGAGGTGACAAGTTCAATTCCCAGTTCTGTCAAACCTGCATTTTCTTCCCTGACCTACTTTTCCCACTCTGCAGTGTTGGAACAATGCCTTGCTCTGTTCCCTGTTTAGACCCATCTTTTGCCTGAGCTGGTGCAGAAGCCCGGGACTTTGCCAGGCTTTTTGCCTTGAATCTCTGACAAGTGTTGATGGGAGAAGGAAAAAAAAATCCTCTCTACAAAACAAGAGTTCGGCTCTCCCACAGATACCCCAATTCCAGCTGGAGTCAATGCTCTTGTTGGTAAGGAAAGCAAGCAAAAGGTCAGGCTTCTCCATTCACCTCTCTCCCCTTCACCCCAAGCTCCCAGGCGCAGTGAGAAGCAACTGAGGCAATGCCAAGAACACTCCTGACCCCGTGAGTATCAAAGAGGCGGCTGCTGCATTTGCTGCCTCTGACTGAGGCTCCATCCAAGACGGCTCTCAGCAGCACTTGCACAGCACGCCCTCTGTGAGCCGCTCCTGCAAGGAGCCCAGGGCAGCCTCTCACAAAGCCCTCCGGTACTGTCTATGGGGCATGCACCACGCAAAGTTTTCTCAGGCTTCTGGCCACGAGGGGCTATAAAGAGAGCGGTGTGACCCAGCAGCCAGGGAGGCAGCACAAGTGAAGATTCTTTGTGATATGTAAAGGAGATGAGAAGATCTGCAAATGAATGCAGGATAATCTGACACAGGAAGAGGTGAGAGGTAGACAGTAACAATAAAATCACAGCCATCCTTAGGGACTGCATGCTGTATGCGGGATTGTTACTAAGTGTACTAAGTGTCTGTTTGTCCCAAGATCCTATAAGACAGGTACTATTATCACCCCCACTTTACAGATGGTGAGGTAGAGGGTGGTACATGGCTAGTCAGCGGTCAGGCGAGGATATGCACCCACGGAGTCTGCACCTGTTCCATCCAGCCTGGACTCTGCACCTCTGCCCAGCTAACACCATCCTCCCATCTAGCTCCTACCCTCCCCCATCATCTTACACTCAGGACAACTTGGTCTGCGGTGTTCTCTCTAGCACCCCAGCAGCCCTCCAGTCCGTCCTCAGCCTCCGAGTCTAGGCTGCACACCTAGTCAGTCCTCTTCAGGGAAGTGTGCGTGGAAATCTCCTGGTGGATTCTGGAGGAAGGGTTTCCTCTCAGAGAAAAAGAGAGCGCTCCACAAGGAAAATGCTCTTGGTTGTATCCCCTTTCCTGCTGGGTCTGCGGCTACGTGAGGACACAGAGCTTAGAGCTGTGGCATCTTTCTTGCAGCCATGAGGGAGTTCACCTCTAATATACGGAGGATAAAAACGAGGGAAGAAAAGTGCTAGGAACTTGATAATACCATTGAACTACTGTACCAACCCTGGAACTGACAGCTTTCTGATATATGGTTTGATTAAAAAAAAACTTTAAAGTTCATATTATTAATCTACCACTAGTTAGGTATTCTGTTACTTGCAGCCCGAAGCACCTAATAGAGGTACCTAGAAGCAGCCCTCTAGAAAGGGTGTGAATGACTTTCTGTTCTGTGTTGGTCACTGTGTGCCCCCCCCCACCAGACTCACACATCTGTTCCCCTCCCCAGGACACTCCAGGAAAGATAACCTGGCCATCACCCTGCCTCATTTCCTGGCTTTGGCCCTCACTACTCCTTCTGCAGGGAAAACCTCTCCCCAGATCTTCACAGGGCTGCGTTTTTCTCTTCACCGAACTCTCTGTCCTATACACTGTGTGTTTCCTTCATGAAACATCTCATGCTATGTAATTGTTTGTTTAAAAATCTCTCTGCACTTGACAGTTTGCCTGTCTTACCTAGAACACCTCCTGGCTCATCGCAAGTGTTCAGACGTTGGCGTGCAAATCCCCAGCTAATCTGCTGTGTCTGCTAGGGTGTCGCAGTGGGTCCTTCTCCTCTTTGTCCTCTGCCTCCCGTCCCTCCGTCCCTTTCTGCTCCTCCTTCTCTTCCTCCTTTTCCTGTTTCATTTTTTATCTGCTTCTCTTCCTTCTCGGTCAAATCTGACTGATGCCATTTTTGCCTCCTTTGATGGGACAGATGAACTCTCTTCCAAGTTAATCTTCTCAAATTTTTAGGATCACTGCCCATGTTCAACAGCTGAAATCTCAATTTGATCATTTCCAGTGAGGCTCAGTTTTTACGCTCTCACTGCAAGTTGGGATGATTTGATGGAATGACAATGTGAGGATGTTTTTAAGTTTCTTATGTTCATTTCACTATATCATTATGGTGGTTTTCAGCCTTTTAGACATTTTAATCTATGCTTAATTATGCTCACTCCCAGAGGCTCCTTAAAAGCAAATGACACAATTTTTTTTATTTTAATCAAATAAATAATACGCATGAGGCCTGCTAAGACTTGATAGAAGCCTGTACGATCAGCTGAAGAGAATGACTGTGATCAGAGGGCCTTAGAAACAGGGGTTGTTAGAGAGTCATCACCTTCCTCTCTGGCATTTCTAGCCACGCAAGAAAAGTCTTCGAAGCCTGGGAAGACAGTTTTTGCCAACCCTGTACCCTAGTCTGCCCTCAGCTGGGATGGAATCTGCTAAATCTGATTCTTCCTGGTGATCAGTTTTCTCTGCAAAAGGATAAGTGTGGTTCATTCCTTCCCTCCAAGGTGGCAACATGGAGTCCATGTGGCTGCTTTGAGAAAAGGTGAAAGAACCTCTGTCACACTGAGTCCCAGAGGCTATAACAAAATACCAAAACCTGGGTGGCTTAAACAACTAACATTTATTTCTCACAGTTTTGGGAGAGTCCAAAGACTCTTCCAAGGAGGCTGAGGAGTCCAAGATAAAGGTGCTGGCAGATTTGGTGTCTGTTGTGAGCCCTCTTCCTGGTTTTCAGATGGCCATCTTCTCATTATGTCCTCACATGGCCTTTCTTTGATGTGTACACATGGGGAGAAAGAGAGATCTCATTTCACATCCTTGTTTTATAAGGGCATTAATCCCATCATGAGGACCCTACTCTCATGACATAATCTAACCCTAATTACTTCTCAGAGGCCTCACCTCCAAAAACCATCACACTGGGGATTAGGGCTTCGACATATGAATTTGGGAGGAGCGTGAACATGCAGTCCATAGCGGGCTCTCCTGCCACTTTGTAATGATGACAAGAATCAGTATGAGGTTAGGACATTGGACATCCCTTTCTAGAGCAATCTGGAACCTTTCAGCTTGTGATGGGCATCTGCTGATTTAGCCTGTCCAGAGCTTAGTCGCCCTTCTTCTGCTACACTTTGCATTCCTCCCTTGTCGTGAACAGCTCAGAAGGACTATCAGTTAAGTCTCCTCACCCTTATCTAACCACGAGGTTGACACGAGGCCCAAGCCGGGGTCAAGCAGATTCTCTTGGGAATTTTAATCTTGAACAGAACAAGGACATAAGTTGAAGACAACTCAGAACACTGGTACTTCCCCAGAGAGACTGTCCATTACTTCGTGCTACCTAAATCCTCTGGTTCTAGTGTATCCTTACTTGGTCTTCAGCTTTGGCTTTTACTAAATGACTACTACATATCCTTCAATTAATTGCTTTTTTCCCTTGTGAGTTGCCAGGTTAATATGTGTAGCTTACAATAAAGGGACCCGAAATTATAGACTTTTTAAACAATGAAGCCCAGAGCTCTACACCTGCTGCCACCACTGAGGCCTCCGAATGTGTTTTTGTTATATGTCCTCTTCTAACTCTGGTAATCCGTGTGAAAAAGGCCCAAATAATTGGAAAACAAAAACCCTGGGTCACTATCTCTCTGGTCTGCCATGTCATTGTCAAGTAGAGAACAAAAGCAGCAATTCCAGAGGCTAAGGATAAAAGAGTCTTAAAAAAAACTTATCTGTCTTAAAAGCCATGAGTGAAATCAAGGAAACTGTTCAATGCACCTGACTCACATGATTACCGTGGGTCAGCCATCAATATGTAGATAGAAAGAAAATAATTGGCATAAGCTCCTTGAAATTTCTGCCTACAGCCTCCCCAAGGAGGCCTTGGGGAGATTCAGATAGCATTTGAACAGCCAGGGCTTCATAATGAGAACTGACATTCTAGTGTGTAGTACAAAAGACACTTCCCTCCTGGAACACTGAAAAGTACTTTAGTCAGCCAAAAAGTTGCTACTGTAAAAAAAAGTGAGGAGGGGATAAAATAAACCCCTCATTTATTGCTTCCATTGCTATGCCTGCCTCCTTCTTACTGTCCAAGCCCCCGTGGCATCATCTTTGCCTACCTCATTAATGCCACTTGCTCATTGCTATGCCAGAAAGCCCAGCTGACTACCAGGAAACCCTGAGTTGAAGGTTGCCTGGGTTTCAAGTTGCTTATGCACACAATTCACTGTCATAGGAGTTCCCTCCTTTCCTTAAGTCACTCAGTGAGTCTGGAAAGTGGGAAATCAGCTTTGCATTGTCTCTGGCTCCTCACTGACGGGTCAAGCCTCAGGGTGCCTGTGGAAATATTTGATTAGTTGTAAACTCAAAACAACCATCACAGAGAAAGATAAAAGGTTAAAACCACAAGGAAGGCACCCCAGAGTGAAGAGTCTGAAAGATTGGAAAAGGTAAGCTGAAAAAATACTCAGACTCCCACAGCAGAAGCTAAAGATAAAATGAGGCATGTTTCATGCCCAAGGCAGAAAATTAAAAATTGAGCAGGTTCTATTCTGGGAGGTGTATTGTGAGGTGAGGTCTCCTTCCTACCCCACCCCCAGGCCCTGTCATCCTCTCTGGAGTCCAGTCTTACCAGCTGGCATGCTGTGTTTTCTTTATTCCCTCACTTCTAGCTGAGAAAAATGCCCTATTACTAGTAAGTGGGGTCAACAGTGTCGTCAACAGGCAATATTTTCTTTTTCCTTTTTTAACATCTTTCTTGGAGTATAATTGCTTTACAATGGTGTGTTAGTTTCTGCCTTATAACAAAGTGAATCAGCTATACATATACATATATCCCCATATCTCCCCACTCTTGCATCTCCCTCCCACCCTCCCTCTCCCACACCTCTAGGTGGTCACAAAGCACCGAGCTGGCCTCCCTGTGCTATGCAGCTGCTTCCCACTAGCTATCTACTTTACATTTCGTAGTGTATATATGTCCATGCCACTCTCTCACTTCATCCCAGCTTGCCCTTCCCCCTCCCCATGTCCTCAAGTCCATTCTCTTCCCCTGCGTCTTTATTCCTGTCCTTCCCCTGGGGTTCTTCAACCTTTTTTTTTTTTTTTTTTTTTTAGATTCCATATATACGTGTTAGCATACTGTATTTGTTTTTCTCTTTCTGACTTACTTCACTCTGGATGACAGACTCTCAGTCCATCCACATCACTACAAATAACTCAATTTTGTTTCTTTTTATGACCGAATAATATTCTATTGTATATATGTGCCACATCTTCTTTATCCATTCATCTATCAATGGACACTTAGGTTGCTTCCATGTCCTGGCTATTGTAAGTAGAGCTGCAATGAACACTGTGGTACATGAGTCTTTTTGAATTATTGTTTTCTCAGGGTATATGCCCAGGAGTGCGATTGCTGGGTCATATGGTAGTTCTCTTTTTAGTTTTTTAAGGAACCTCCATACTGCTCTCCATAGTGGCTGTTATCAATTTACATTCCCACCAACAGTGCAAGAGGGTTCCCTTTTCTCCACACCATCTCCAGAATTTATTGTTTGTAGATTTTTTGATGATGGCCATTCTGACTGGTGTGAGATGGTACCTCATTGTAGTTTTGATTTGCATTTCTCTAATGATTAGTGATGTTGAGCATTCTTTCATGTGTTTGTTGGCAGTCTGTATATCTTCTTTGGAGAAATGTCTATTTAGGTCTTCTGCCCATTTTTTGATTGGGTTGTTTGTTTTTTTTGATATTGAGCTACATGAGCTGCTTGTAAATTTTGGAGATTAATCCTTTTTCAGTTGCTTCATTTGCAAATATTTTCTCCCATTCTGAGGGTTGTCTTTTCGTCTTGTTTACTGTTTCCTTTGCTGTGCAAAAGCTTTTAAGTTTCATTAGGTCCCATTTGTTTATTTTTGTTTCCATTTCTCTAGGAGGTGGGTCAAAAAGGACCTTGCTGTGATGTATGTCATAGAGCATTCTGCCTGTGTTTTCCTCTAAGAGTTTTTAGTTTCTGGCCTTACATTTAGGTCTTTAATCCAATTTGAGTTTATTTTTGTGTATGGTGTTAAGAAGTGTTCTAATTTCATTCTTTTACATGTAGCTGTCCAGTTTTCCCAGCACCACTTATTGAAGAGGCTGTCTTTTCTCCATTGTATATTCTTGCCTCCTTTATCAAAAATAAGGTGACCATATGTGCATGGGTTTATCTCTGGGCTTTCTATGCTGTTCCATTGATCTATATTTCTGTTTTTGTGCAGTACCATACTGTCTTGATTACTGTAGCTTTGTAGTATAGTCTGAAGTCTGGGAGCCTGATTCCTCCAGCTCCGTTCTTCTTTCTCAAGGTTGCTTTGGCTATTTGGGGTATTTTGTATTTCCATACAAATTGTTAAATTTTTTGTTCTAGTTCTGTGAAAAATGCTATTGGTAGTTTGATAGGGATTGCATTGAATGTGTAGATTGCTTTGGTTAGTATAGTCGTTTTCACAATGTTCATTCTTCCAATCCAAGAACATGGTATATCTCTCCATCTGTTTGTATCATCTTTAATTTCTTTCATCAGTGTCTTATAGTTTTCTGCATACAGTTCTTTTGTCTCTTTAGGTAGGTTTGTTCCTAGGTATTTTCTTGCTGTTGTTGCAATGGTAAATGAGAGTGTTTCCTTAATTTCTCTCTCAGATTCTTCATCATTAGTGTATAAGAATGCCAGAGATTTCTGTACATTAATTTTGTATCCTACTACTTTACCAAATTCATTGATTAGCTCTAGTAGTTTGGGGGTAGCATCTTTAGGATTCTCTCTATATAGTATCATGTCATCTGCAAAAAGTAACAGCTTTATTTCTTTTCTGATTTGGATTCCTTTTATTTCTTTTTCTTCTCTGATTGCTGTGGCTAAAACTTCCAAAACTATATTGAATGATAGTGGTGAGAGTGGACAACCTTGTCTTGTTCCTGATCTTAGAGGAAATGGTTTCAGTTGTTCACTATTCAGAATGATGTTGGTTCTGGTTTTGTCATATATGGCCTTTATTATGTTGAGGTAAGTTCCCTCTATGCCTACTGGAGGGTTTTTATCATAAATGGGTATTGAATTTTGTCGAAAGCTTTCTCTGCATCTATTGAGATGATCATATGGTTTTTCTCCTTCAATTTGTTAATATAGTTTATAGCATTGATTGGTTTGAGTATATTGAAGAATCCTTGCATTTTTCTAGTATTTTATTGAGGATTTTTGCATCTATGTTCATCAGTGATATTGGCCTGTAGTTTTCTTTCTTTGTGACATCTCTGTCTGGTTTTGGTATCAGGGTGATGGTGGCCTTGTAGAATGAGTTTTGGAGTATTCCTCCCTCTGCTATATTTTGGAAGAGTTTGAGAAGGATAGGTGTTTGTTAGCTCTTCTCTAAATGTTTGATAGACTTCACCTGTGAAGCCATCTGGTCCTGGGCTTTTGATTGTTGGTAGATTTTTAATCACAGTCTCAATTTCAGTGCTTACGACTGGTATGTTTATATTTTCTATTTCTTCCTGGTTCAGTCTCGGAAGGTTGTGCTTTTCTAAGAATTTGTCCATTTCTTCCAGGTTGTCCATTTTATTAGCATATAGTTGCTTGTAGTGATCTCTCATGATCCTCCGTACTTCTACAGTGTCAGTTGTTACTTCTCCTTTTTCATTTCTAATTCTACTGAATTGAGTCTTCTCCCTTTTTTTCTTGATGAGTCTGGCTAATGGTTTACCAATTTTCTTTATCTTCTCAAAGAACCAGCTTTTAGTTTTATTGATCTTTGCTACTGTTTCCTTCATTTCTTTTTTATTTATTTCTGGTCTGATCTTTATGATTTCTTTCCTCTGCTAACTTTAGGGGGTTTTAGTTCTTTTTTCTCTAATTGCTTTACGTGTAAGGTTAGGTTGTTTATTTGAGATGTTTCTTGTTCCTCGAGGTAGGATTGTATTGCTATAAATTTCCCTCTTAGAACTGCTTTTGCTGCATCCCATAGGTATTGAGTTTTCGTGTTTTCATTGTCATTTGTTTCTAGGTATTTTTTGATTTCCTCTTTGATTTCTTCAGCGATCTCTTGTTTATTTAGCAGTGTATTCTTTAGCCTCCATGTGTTTGTATTTTTTACAGTTTTTTTCTTGTAATTGATATCTAGTCTTATAGTGTTGTGGTTGGAAAAGATACTTGATACAATTTCAATTTTCTTAAACTAACCAAGGTTTGATTTGTGACCCAAGATATGATCTACCCTGGAGAATGTTCCATGAACACTTGAGAAGACAGTGTATTCTGTTGTTTTTGCATGGGATGTCCTATAAATGTCAATTAAGTCCATCTTGTTTAATGTATCATTTAAAGCTTGTGTTTCCTTATTTATTTCCTTTTTGGATGATCTGTCCATTGGTGAAAGTGGGATGTTAAAGTCCCCTACTCTGATTGTGTTACTGTCGACTTCCCCTTTATGGCTGTTAGCATTTGCCTTATGTATTGAGGTGCTCCTATGTTGGGTGCATAAATATTTACAATTGTAAATATTTACAACTGTTATATCTACTTCTTGGAACAGTCCCTTGATCATTATGTAGTGCCCTTCTTTGTCTCTTGTCTGATATGAGAATTGCTACTCCAGCTTTCTTTTGATTTCCATTTGCATGGAATATCTTTTTCCATCCCCTCACTTTTAGTCTGTATGTGTCCCTACGTCTGAAGTGGGTCTCTTGTAGACAGCATATGTACAGGTCTTGTTTTTGTATCCATTCAGCCAGTCTATGTCTTTTGGTTGGAGCATTTAATCCGTTTACATTTAAGGTAATTATCGATATGTTCCTATTACCATTTTCTTAATTGTTTGGGGTTTGTTATTTTAGGTCTTTTCCTTCTCTTGTGTTTCCTGCCTAGAGAAGTTCCTTTAGCATTTGTTGTAAAGCTAGTTTGGTGGTTCTAAGTTCTCTTAGCTTTTGCTGTCTGTAAAGGTTTTAATTTCTCTTTCTAATCTGAATGAGATCCTTGCTGGGTAGAGTAATCTTGGTTGTAGGTTTTTCTCTTTCATCACTTTAAATATGTCCTGCCACTCCCTTCTGGCTTGCAGAGTTTCTCTGAAAGATCAGCTCTTAACTTTATGGGTAGTCCCTTGTATGTTATTTGTTGTTTTTCCCTTGCTGCTTTTAATATTTTTTCTTTGCATTTAATTTTTGATAGTTTGATTAATATGTGTTTTGGCGTGTTTCTCCTTGGATTTATCCTGTGTGGGACCCTCTGCACTTCCTGGACTTGACTGACTATTTCCTTTCCCATATTAGAGAAGTTTTCAACCATAATCTCTTCCCTTTCTTTTTCTCTTCTTCTTCTGGGACCCCTATAATTCAAAAGTTGGTGCATTTAATATTGTCCCAGAGGTCTCTGAAACTGTCCTCAATTCTTTTCATTCTTTTTTCTTTATTCTGCTCTGCGGTAGTTATTTCCACTATTTTGTCTTCCAAGTCACTTACCCGTTCTTCTGCCTCAGTTATTCTGCTATTGATTCCTTCTAGAGAATTTTTAATTTCATTTATTGTGTTGTTCATCATTGTTTGTTTGCTCTTTAGTACTTCTGGGTCCTTGTTAAACGTTTCTTTTATTTTCTCCATTCTATTTCCAAGACTTTGGATCATCTTTACTATCATTACTGTGAATTCTTTTTCAGGTAGACTGCCTATTTCCTCTTCATTTGTTTGGTCTGGTGGGTTTTTACTTTGCTCCTTCATCTGCTCTGTGTTTCTCTGTCTTCTCATCTTGCTTAACTTACTGTGTTTGGGGTCTCCTTTTCACAGGCTGCACGTTCATAGTTTCTGTTGTTTTTGGTGTCTGTCCCCAGTGGCTAAAGTTGCTTCAGTGGGTTGTGTAGGCTTCCTGGTGGAGGGGACTGGTGCCTGTGTTCTGGTGGTTGAGGCTGGATCTTGTCTTTCTGGTGGTGAGGACCACACACGGTGGTGTGTTTTGGGGTGTCTGTGACCTTATTATGATTTTAGGCAGCTTCTCTGCTAATGGGTGGGGTTGTGTTCCTGTCTTGCTAGTTGTTTGGCATAGGGTGTCCAGCACTGTAGCTTGCTGGTCATTGAGTGGAACTGCATCTTAGCGTTGAGATGGAGATCTCTGGGAGACCTTTTGCTGCTTGATATTATGTGGAGCCGAGAGGTCTCTGGTGGACCGATGTCCTGAACTCGGCTCTCCCACCTCAGAGGCAGAGGCCTGACACCAAGCCGGAGCAACAAGATCCTGTTAGCCACACAGCTCAGAAGAAAAGGGAGAAAAAAATGAAATAAATAAATAAATAAATAAAATAACATTATTAAAATAAAGTTTTTTTTAATTATTAAAAAGTAAAAAAAACTGGACAGACAGAACTCTAGGACAAATGGTAAAAGCAAAGCTGTACAGACAAAATCACGCAAAGAAGCATACACGTACACATTCACAAAAAGAGAAAAAGGAAAAAATATATACATATCTATATATTTTTTTAAAAAAAGGGAAATGAGCAACCAAATCAATAAACAAATCTACCAATGATAAGAAACTCTAAATACTAAACTAAGATAAACATAAACCAGAAACAAATTATTTGCAGAAAGTAAACCCCAAGTCTACAGTTGCTCCCAAAGTCTACTGCCTCAATTTTGGGATGATTCGTTGTCTCTTCCGGTATTCCAGAGATGCTGGGTACATCACGTTGATTGTGGAGATTTAATCCGCTGCTCCTGAGGCTGCTGGGAGAATTCTCCCTTTTTCTTCTTTGTTCGCACAGCTCCCAGGGTTCAGCTTTGGATTTGGCCTCGTCTCTGCGTGTAGGTCGCCTGAGGGTATCCGTTCTTCGCTCAGACAGGGTAGGGTTAAAGGAGCAGCTGACTCAGGGGCTCTGGCTCACTCAGGCCGGGGGGGGGGGCACGGAGTGTGGGGCGGAGCCTGCGGCGGCAGAGGCCGGCGTGACGTTGCACCATCCTGAGGCACGCTGTGCGTTCTCCCGGTGAAGTTGTCCCTGAATCACGGGACCCTGGCAGTGACAGGCTGCACAGGCTCCCGCGAGGGGCGGTGTGGATAGTGACCTGTGCTCGCACACAGGCTTCTTGGTGGCGGCAGCAGCAACCTTAGCGTCTCATGCCCGTCTCTGGGGTCCGTGCTTTTAGCCGCGGCTCGCGCCTGTCTCTGGAGCTCCTTTAAGCAGCGCTCTTAATCCCCTCTCCTCGCGCACCAGGAAACAAAGAGGCAAGAAAAAGTCTCTTGCCTCTTCGGCAGGTCCAGACCTTTTCCCGGACTCCCTCCCGGCTAGCCGTCGTGCACTAGCCCCGTTCAGGCTGTGTTCACGCCACCAACCCCAGTCCTCTCCCTGCGCTCCGACCAAAGCCCGAGCCTCAGCTCCCAGCCCCCGCCCGCCCCAGCGGGCGAGCAGACAAGCCTCTCGGGCTGGTGAGTGCCGGTCGGCACCGATCCTCTGTGCGGGAATCTCTCCGCTTTGCCCTCCGCACCCCTGTTGCTGCGCTGTCCTCCGCGGCTCCGAAGCTCCCCGCTCTGCCACCCACAATCTCCGCCCACGAAGGGGCTTCCTAGTGTGTGGAAACCTTTCCTCCTTCACAGCTCCCTCACACTGGTGCGGGTATCGTCCCTATCCTTTTGTCTCTGTTACTCTTTTTTCTTTTGCCCTACCCAGGTATGTGGGGAGTTTCTTGCCTTTTGGGAGGTCTGAGGTCTTCTGCCTGCATTCAGTAGGTGTTCTGTAGGAGTTGTTCCACCTGTAAATGTATTTCTGATGTATTTGTGGGGAGGAAGGTGATCTCCACGTCTTACTCTTCCGCCATCTTGAAGGTCTCTCCCAGATTTCCAGACAGTATTTTCAAGGCAATAATCATAGAAAATCTTAGTGAGGTATCAGATCCTGAGGGCTTTGTGTGTGCACCTGTGGCTATATATGCAGACCCCTCTGCATAAGTGGCCAAATGCATCCTTTAACACATTTTCTGAATCTAAAGGCTGGAATATGACCAAGGTCATGCCACATTCCGGAGGGCACTCTACATCACTTTACTGGTTGATGTGGAGTATAAAGACCCGGCCCCCTTGCTTTGATTTGAGACATCTCTGGAAAATCTATTCCAGCTCCAGAGTGCCCTATAAAAAATGGTAGAAGAATACTGTAATTGCACTGCAGTTCAACATTTCCCTCTGCTCAATCCTGTTTTATTCACTCCCTCAACGATGTTATCCTGAGAGTACTCCCCCAATCAACTTATTGCATTAAAATTTTTTTAGAAAGGTAATAGACTGAAGGAGTCTTGAAATCCAACCTCCTACCCAGTCACTTTAGAAATTCCCTCAGTGATATCCTTAAGAGAGAATCAAGTGGCCTTTTGTTGAAACTTCTCAATGTTTGGGGTTCCACATTAACTCACACAGGAGTTAAGAGGAGGTGATGCCACATCAGGGAGGCCAATCTCTGACACCAGGGTAGCCATGGAACTCGCTAAGGTGATGAACCGTGGGTCAGAAAAAGAGTACAGCTTCTTGGAAGGGACAAAAGGATGGTATGGAAACGTATTAAAATGTGATAGTCCAGTAAATATTAGTGTCCAAGAGCTAGCAGAAAAAAACCACCGGATGGTATGGCATCATTTTCCTTGCAGAGTCAAGCTAATAAAGGAATATAGTGGGCCATCCTGCCAAGAGTGGTATAGAAACAACACAGAGAATTTATGATAAAAGGCCAAGGAAATGGGCAAGTGAAAAGGAGTTAAGAACACAAGGACACTACAGAGAGAACCGTTAAACAAGCATCGTGTTCCTGGTTTATCTCCTTTGCACACCAAGCTCCCAGAGGCTTCCAACAGAGCTCAGTACGGAGAAGACTGACACAAAGAAAGCTTGCACTGTCACATATCTAGCATGGCAGGGAAAAGTAGAAGGAGAGCCTCTGAAACATGCAGTCAGCCGATTTCTAGTAGTCAATCAGGATGGTAATTTTTGCAGTTACTGTTGGCAGACATGGTCATCAAACTTCATGATGATGGTCTAAATTACTCTGGGCAAAGCCAAGATGAAGGGTAAGGGACCTGGTGATGAGTTGGTGTAGGTCTTCTTTTGGTGGGAGAACCTCCATACAGGAATTTCAGGTGACATCAGAGAATGTATGGATTGTTCAATTAAACTCGAAAAAGGGGACAGGCAATTTGTATAAGTGTGTTACATGTCTGGGACAAGACAATAGGGAGTGATGAGAACCATGGACCTCTCTTAGGCTTTACCTAGCATGAGCATTTTCAAACACTTTGCTGTCTAAAATATTGTGTTTATGGCTGAATTTGCCTCCCAGGATGCGAATTTGCAACTCCCATTGTGAAAGATGAAGACCTTCCCAGATTATCTCAAGCAATCACCTGCTGCTGCCACTGCGCCCACTCACAACTGAATTGGTGGTCTCACAGTTAGGTTTACGTTGTATTCCACGTCAGAGAACAACCTCCCACATACCCCTTTCTGTGTCGTTGCTGCCACCGTTCCTATCACCATTTCTAGCTAATTAAAATAAGTCAATGCAACTGCCAAGATGGAGGGGAAGAAATTGACCAAGTGGAAAAAGAAGAATGTTGAATAACATTAAGCAGAAAAAGTGAAGGGCACAGTGAAGACCTCCAAGACTGTTCAGATAGATGTAATATCCCAGCTCTTTATATAGAATCAGACCTCAGCATCTAAAATCATTCTCCTTCTTGAAGAAAAGGAAGGCATGGACATCTGTTGAATACCTCGATGGTGCCAAGCAAATTCCAGCTACCTTTCCAAGAAGAAACCAGAAGAAAGTAGGGTGGGGATGGGACCATAATTTTTCCTGTGGGCCATGCAGACTCTGATTCTCAGGCCACGTAATCTTAGCTGCCCAGCTGATTTTTGTTATTTTACAAGTCATCATGCTCTTGAAAGCAGGAATGCAGGAACTGAAGGAAGAATCCATACATTAAATGTTTGTAACTAATAATAATACAGAATAAAATGAAGAAAACATAAGGTGAAACTGAAAACCTGGATGAGAAATTTACTTCTAAGCAAGGCCTTGTTTGACTGATGCCGTACACTGCTCAGTTCTCTGAGGCTGTGATCAAAGGGCCATCCTGGCACCAAGTGGAGACGGAAGTGGGAGGAGAGGCAACAAATTCAAAATCAAAGCCAATGGAGCCATTGCCAATGGGACCACCCATACCTCACACTGGAAAAGAATGGAGGATTATTTTTAAAGCAGAAAGATCTTCCAGATTGTTTCCCATTCACCTTACAGACAAAGTCACTGAGGCCTGCAGTGGTTACATGATGAGACCAAGTTTACATGCCGATTATCTGCTGAGGACGCTAAGCTATATCGCAGCTTCTATTTCAAACTTCATCTCCAATTCATTACATAATTTTGCCTCATTTCTGAGATTATTTATGCCTCAGCCTCTCCCTCATTTTAAAAGACCCCTTCAACTCCTAAAACTCTACATTGATTTATTTCACAAAGATGTACTGAGCACTTAATGTGCACCCAGCCCTATTCTAGGTGCTGGAGATAAAGTGGAGAAGGGTCAGTGGAGAACAAGGCAGATAAACCAGGAGTTTATGTTCCAAAAGGGAGATGTTTGGTAACATTAGTTGGCCAAGAATATCAAATTTATTCATATCCTTTCATTGAAGTTAATTTTTCCATGGAACTTAAATTATCTTATTTCTTTACATAGGAGTTCTTATATAAAAATAATTAAGGCTTTCTTAGAAACCAAATCCAGACTTATGAGTTCTAATATGTATCAGTATTATTGTTATCACAGTATTAAAAATAATAATGCGAGGGCTTCCCTTGTGGCACAGTGGTTGAGAGTCCTCCTGCCGATGCAGGGGACACGGGTTCGTGCCCCAGACCGGGAAGATCCCACGTGCCGCGGAGCGGCTGGGCCCGTGAGCCATGGCCGCTGGGCCTGCACGTCCGGAGCCTGTGCTCCGCAACAGGAGAGGCCACAGCAGTGAGAGGCCCGCGTACCGCAAACAACAACAACAACAACAACAACAACAATAATAATAATAATGCTAAAATAGATCACTGTCACTGCTTGCACCCACCCCATGACCCCTGGACACCAGCCTACATTAGAATCTAGCAATGCCTGGAACCCATCACTGAGGGGAAGGAGATTAGAGACAGACTGGTTAAAAAGGGAAAAGAAAATAAAAGGAGAGAAAAAAATAGAAACAGCCAGGAGGAAGTAAAATAATACTAATCAAAAGAGAAAGAGAGAGAAGATGCATCCAGAGAATGAAGTAGAGAGAACACGGGTGTGTCTGGGTAATGGGACTAGGTTGAGGTCACAGAGGCACCTAGAGCACTAAGTTGAAGGAGGTCACTCTCAGAGTCTTGCAAGTGCCTAGACCTCTTGCTTTCCCTCCCCAATCCCAGCACTGGCTCCCAGAGCCCTTTAGTAACCATATCAGTGCCACTGGTACCTAACACTAGCCTGTACACGTGCAATACCATCTTTAGTTTACCCCTCCTGGAGGTAGGGGCAGAAGAACTGCTGGGACTCGAGTTCTTTCTCCCTCTTGTCCCACCTCCTTCCTGAAGCTGCTCTCTTGTTCCAGGACTCGGCCTAACTCTCTTCTCTGCTCAGGTTTGCTGAGCTGTTGAGCACTTCCTAATTGTGTCGTGTTACTTCTGCATCTCCAACTGGCGTGTGAGCAGTCTGAGGACAGGCACCATGTTTAATAGTCCACAAGGCCAAGGAAAGTGATGGACACACAGTAGGTTCCAATTAAGTGACTAAATGAATAAGCGATTGGTTGGTTAGTTATGACGTTGCTGCTCAGCTGTAGAGCTAGAAAGAGAGATAATGACCTTCAGCTCATATTTCATAGGCTGCCCAAATCACACCTCATCCCCTAAAGTACAAAGAGTTGCCACTATCACGTTTCCCCTAAGCAACCACATTGTCACACACAACAGGTGTTGTGAGAAGAGAGCTGAGGGTGATATTAAGGAGGGGTCAGAGGCCCCAGTGGGCGGCAACAGAAAAAGACAAGTGGGATATAAAGCAACTCTCCTTGTGGAAAGGAGAATGAAACTTGAGAAAACTAAAAAACTATTATCTTTACCTCAATAAAAGAACGCCCAGGGGCTTCCCTGGTGGCGCAGTGGTTGAGAATCTGCCTGCCAATGCAGGGGACACGGGTTTGAGCCCTGGTCCAGGAAGATCCCACATGCTGCGGAGCAACTAGGCCCGTAAGCCACAACTACTGAGCCTGCGCGTCTGGAGCCTGTGCTCCGCAACGAGAGGCCGCAACAGTGAGAGGCCCGCGCACCGCGATGAAGAGTGGCCCCCGCTCGCCGCAACTAGAGAAAGCCCTCGCACAGAAACGAAGAGCCAACACAGCTAAAAATAAATTAGTAATTAATTAATTAAAAAAAAAAAAAACGCCCAGATTGCCATATATCTCCACTTATTGAGGGGAGTAGGAATCTACTGTGCATGTAGCTGAAATTCAAAAGAAGTCAATTTCCATAGAAAATTCCCAATTTCTAATCCAGTTAGAATATTGTTGAGATGTTAATCCCAACACTACAAAGGAGTTCTAGTCGTTGGGTATCTTCATGTTTATAAGTAATCCTCTAAGCCCAAGGAGGGGGTTTAACCACTGCATAACGCTTATCTAGGGCGTGAGATGCCTGCCCTGGGTCCTGTAAGCCAGCCCGGCCCACTGGCAAAACAAACACAATCTGGCCTGTGCAGGTGAATTATAAACAATTACAGGTGTTTAGGACAATCGCCCCCAAACACCATTTGCTTGATCTCAGCACGCTTGGATCTTGATCCTACCTAGGCACCACTTCCAGAACACTGGATCTACACCCCTTTTTAGGGCAACCTCTTTAGCCGCCTGTTTTGACAAGGTCTCACTGATCCCGGATCCTCAGCTTGCTCCCCACCGCCACCACCCGGCTTTCCAGGTGTTGCATTGTCTCCCCTGGGCAACACAGCCCTTGTCCCGTGGGACATGCCATGGGGCTGGTATCCTGAATGAGCCAACCCTAGTGGCCCTGTGAGTTCAGGGGCTCAGACACTGGGAGCCATGTACAAGCCACCTAACAGAAATGGCACTTAGCAAAGTCGCATTTGGGCCGTGATGGGTCCGAATTAGGCTGGCTGATAAAGCTAGGCCAAACTCCCCCCTCTGCTGTTATCTACATCAACTCATTTACTTGGGGCTTGAGGGGACCCCGAGATAATGCACAATTCCTGGGCACCATTGGGGTTCAAACACATGAACACATCTAATGGAAAGGGAAGGGAGAAGGGGAGGCAACCTGAGTCAGTTTGCATGGAGGGAAGGCAGGCCACCTGAGAAAGTCCTCACCATGA
>NW_006797957.1:313449-321579 GCF_000442215.2 Lipotes vexillifer | reverse complement strand
AGGGAAAGAGCCTGGAGTGTGAACCGGACCCAGCATCAGGCCCTGAAATCCAAGGGAAGTCATGGTTCTGACTGAAGCTGGTGGCAGATATCTGAATGCTCCCATCTCAGCTCTGGAATGTATTTCATTGAAAGGGGGATGGGATGGAGGAAAACTTTGCAAACTTTTATGGAGTTGGTGGTGAGGTGAGTATCAAAGGGAATGGGACTTTATTCTTACTCACCAGCTAGTAAAGCGTGGGAATCTGTCAGTTACAACAGCACCAAATATCCTAGTTTCCTTTTAAGGCTGTCAGGAGATAATCTGATCCGCCAGAACCAGTCCTGCTACCCTTTCTCTGACCTAGCGATCAGAGGCCAGTAATGTGGTGCCATCAAGCATCGGAGCCTCCATGGTTACAGAGAAGTGGGCTCTCCCTGTGCAGAGGAGTAGGAAACAGTTCATAACCACCATGTCCACTCAGGCCCTTCACCCCATCATGAAAGCCATGTCTGCTATCCAAAGCCATCCCTTGCTCTAGCAAAGATGACAGGAAGCCTTTACTCTATTTGTATATCCAGTGTGAGCCTTGGCATCTGCATTCAAATGCCATCTTTATTGTACTCTGCCCTCCTCCAGCCAGAGAGGATGACAAGCACAGCCTACCATGGGGATCTTTTCATGTTTCTAATCATCCCAGACATGCCTCTGGTTTTCCTCCCTGGCCCTCCAAGCTTACGATCTGCTTCCTTCTGTGGTGAAGCTGGGTAAATCCCGCACCCTGGTGTGGAGAGCTGTGAGTCATGAGTCTCTGCTGCTTCGCCCATAAGTCCCAAACAGCCCAGTGGGACACAACTCTGACCGCCCCACCCCCCAGTGTTCTTCATCCACAACTGGTGCCTTCAGGAATATGTCTGTGGGAAGCAAGAGAAGTTTCAAATACAGTGGAACAGAGTCATTGATGTTTTTTTCTTTCTTTGCCGGACTGCAAGAGAGTCCCAAAGGCTGGTTGACTCCCCAATTAAGTAGGCACAGAGAGAGACCTGAGTCCAACTGTTGAGCCATTTTAATCTGTTTTAGATCTGGTTTGCTCAGGATATGGAAAGGAACAAGGCTCCCACCTAGATATTTTATTCTTTTATTGCAATGGTAAATGGAAGTGTTTTCTTAATTTCACTTTCAGATTTTTTTTTTTTTTTTTTTTTTTTTTTTTGCTGTACGTGGGCCTCTCACTGTTGTAGCCTCTCTGGCTGCGGAGCGCAGGCTCAGCGGCCATGGCTCACGGGCCCAGCTGCTCTGCGGCATGTGGGATCTTCCCGGACCGGGGCACGAACCCGTGTCCCCTGCATCGGCAGGTGGACTCTCAACCACTGTGCCACCAGGGAAGCCCTAGAAGTATTTTTTTAATACATGAAATTTAGAAAGAATTTGAGTATTTCATGCTGGAGAGATAGATGGTTGAGTGAAATGGTTGGGGAAAAGAAACATTCGGTTCAAGTGATAGCAAAGGACATTTAAGTGATCTAAATATTTGTCAAGCTGACTCACTACGTCCACTCTCACCTGCTTGAAATCGTATGTTCAAGTCAAACACAGTCGTCTGCATCTGAGTGTGGAGAAAGAAGTTAAACCTGAACTGGCAGCTGGGAAGGGAGAGAAGAATCGGACAGAGAGGCAGGACAGGGAAGCTTTTTCCACTCAGTGAGACACCTAAAACAAGTTGTTAATCCCCCTAGAGTTAGCTTTTAAATTCTGTGATCCAATGGCAAGCTTCGGTTCATCGAGACATCATGAAAAACGGTTAAATACTGATGACAGTGTATGCATTTTGGGGGAAAATGTAAGAACGTGTCTGTTAGAACAAATGCTTTCTCTTTTTGCTTAACCTTGCATTTCTTAGGATGCAGACGTACTACTCTGCACAGAAGGAATGGACAAGGCCGAGCATGCTGTTTTCCTCACTTTTTAAGGCGTTCCCTTAAGATACCTGTGTCAAGCCCTTTTCATTCTGAGTCATTTGAGTTCTATTCCAAAAACAAAAAAGAGCCCTTTGATTTAACATTGTTTTTCACCAGATGCCTGCAAGCTGGGAGCTGTCTGGCACTAAAAGTACCCCTGATGCTTGCCACCTTCTGAGGTGGGTTCGCAGAGGCGTTACCACCTCATTAGGCCCTGCCCTGAGTGCAACATGGAAGTAGGTGCTGTCCTAGTGAGAGTGAAGGGTTGGAGATCCACTGGCCACAGATGAGTCTGCACAGCTGTGTGGACAGCAGTGTACCCAGGGGCCAATTTCTGCCACCCCTCAGTCACTGCCACTGTGCGACCAAGGACACGTTGGATCTTGTGACCAACTCTATGCTTGTAGACAGATGGAAAGGACTCATACAGGCTCTTTATGATCTCCTCTGGAAAGGGGTGTATAGTCATGAGCAGTGACCACTTCTGTTGTCATCCTTAATGCGGTAGAGGGATTACAAAAATGCCCCCAGTCCTTGCCCTCTCCCTGTGGCCACACCTTTGCAACGTGAATTTGCATTTCCTCCTGTTGATAAGTGAAGTTAATTTCCCCACCCTTTACATCTGGGCTGGCTCTATGACTCACTTTGACCAACAGAATGTGGGGTAAGTGATGATGTGCCAGTTCTAAGCCTCAGCGTGGAGAGGCATTGAGCACTTGCACTCTCTCCTGAACTCTAAGACTACATGAACAAGCTGGGACTGCTGAATGAAAGAGATGCACAGCCCAGTCCCACGGTCACCCTTGCTGACAGACAAACCGCTGCCAGACTTGTGAGAAAGTGAGGCCTTCCTAGACCAAGCAGCCCTCGGCCAACCTGCTGGCTGACCGCAGATACATGAGTGAGCCAAACCAAGATCAACCAAACTTGGCCCTAGTCAGCAGAACTGCCCAGCTGACCTGTAGACTTGTGAGCAATAATAAATGCTTGTTGTTTTAAGTCACTAAGTTTTGGGGTGACTTGTTATACAGCAATAGTCAGCTGATGTACTTATTCATCTAAGGGAGAGGACATGTGCATGACAGGGTGGTTCAACTCTACCCTTCATGCATTCACATACTCATTTATTCTACAGATATTGGTTAAACTCCTACAGAAATCAGGTACCATTCCAAGTTCTGGGGACACAATGTCCCTGCTCTCTTAGAGTCTGCATTCCAATGGGTGAAGACCAACTACAAATAAATAAATAAATGAGCAAATAAATAAAAATAACAGCTAGTAGTAAGCAATACACAGACTATTTGAAAGGGTATATGATAAAGAGTAACTATGTGGTTACCTTAGGTTTATGGCCAGGGAAGTCTCATTGCAGAAACATTTAGATTGAGGTCTGAACGCCAGTATAGAGTGAGCCATGTGAAGATGGGGGGAACAGCACTCTAAGCAGAGGGAAGAGCAAGTGCAAAAGCCCTGAGGCTGGAATATGGGGTGTCTCGAGAACAGCGAGAAGACTGTGTATCTAGAGCACAATGGGAAAGGGAAGGTGGGTGGGTGGGGGCAAAGACCAGAGCGTGTAGGGCTTTTAAGCCAGGAAAAAGAATTTGGATTTTATGCTAAATGCACGAAGCAAGCCATCATCGTTTTTCAAATCAAGAGAGAGCAACACAATTTGATTAATGTTTAAATGAATCCCTCTGGCTGATGGGCATAGAGTGGTTATTAAGGAGCAGAAGGGGAAGAAGGGAATCAGTTAGGAAGTCCCTGCAATAATTTAGCCTGAGCCAGACTTATAGTAATGGAGATTAAGAGAAGTATGTTTTAGGGGAAGAACTGACAGGACTTGGGATGAATTGGATGTGGGAGATAAAGGAGAGAGAGGAATCAAGGGTAACGTCTAGATCTTTGTTCGGTAATTAAATGAGCTGAAATGCAAGAGGCTAGGGGAGGGCAGGCTTGAGGGTCAGGCAACTCGAGTCTGAGGCGTCTACTAGGACAGGAGAGAGACCGAGCATGTGAGGGCCACGTGGGCCTGGAGTCCTGGGGAGGGGTCAGCACTGGAGAAGTAGGTTGAGGGTCACTAGCATGAAGATGATATAAGCCTTGGGTTGCATGAGTTCACCTGAGGACAGTGATTAGAAGAGACAGGAGCCCAGGACAGAGACCTGGGACAGGCCAACATTTATGGGTTGAGCAATTGAAAAGAAGCCAACAAAGGAAGATGAGAAGGAACAACCAGCAAAGGCAGGGGCAGATGAGAAGGTACATATAGTATCACCAAAACCAAGAGGGTAGTATGGGCAAGAAGAGATTGTGGTCAATAGTGTTGAATGCTCCTGACTGATAACAGAGAGCAGAAACCTTCCTGCGACCTTGAATGTGGCAAACATCCAAATACCTTTTTCCCCCTTTCAGGACAATAACACATCCCAGAACATAAAATGGATTGTAAAATTATTTTCTGGGCTCTCTGTCTCTGCAGGTTTCTGCTACTGGATAACTGAGATTACTTAAAACCAATTACCCCCATTTTTCCTAATCCCTGTGCTCCTACATTCAGTTATTCCCCAAACTCCACCACTCTCCATAGGCCTGGAAATATAATGGTCCAGCAGGTTAGTCCATAAAGATTCTCTGGAAACTCTAAGCTTCATGCGAACAAAGTTGGCATCTGTCTTGTTCACACTGTATCCCAGCCTAGTACTGTACCCATCCACAAATAAATTCAAACGTTGAGTACATGAAGGAATGTCAAATCCCATTTGGTCTCCTACCATCACTGCTGCTGCACTCGGCTTCTTCTGGTAACCATGCTGTCCCTACCATATTCCCCTGTGGACAGATATAAGGCTTTTTTTCAACATTCCCCAAAGAGGTTTCTAAAGTCTGGGATCGTATCTTGCTTTTCAGTCTTTATAGGGTAGGATGTTGCAGCTGAGGCCAGGTCCCCAGTACCATTGCTGACTTCTCTGATGTGGACTTCTCATTGGCTGGTGGGACTTTCCTGGTGGCCTGCCCATCCCCATAGCTGGGACAAGTCATACCCTTAACTATCAATATGTTTAAGGGTCTCATCTCCCCAGGACCTTGCCTTTAAGATTTTTTAAGTGTTTTTTTTCTGTGTAATTTTTCAGCTGCTTTGTAGTCAGTTCACACACATGCAAGGTCTGTATGGCTGGATGCTAAGATGAGTCTGTGTCAGCTTGACCCAAGATGTTGTCTAAAAGTCAAGGTTAAAATACCTGGCACTGATATCTGGGAACATCCACATGACCTCTTGACCCCTGAAAGTGCATTACTTTTTTTGTCTCCAACTCTGACCTGGATGCTCATGTGTGAATTAGTATCAAAATTTACACTTCCAGTAGTTCGTTTGGACCCTCTCTCAAAGGAGGGCATTCAGTAAACATTCCAACCGAACCTAGAACAACTTACCTGCTAATTCCAGTGCAATTCTGGTTTCTGGGACAGTCAGGTGTTAGGAGGCAGAGCACTGAAAAGTTAACCTCATGTGACCTGAGCAAAAGGTCATCCTTTTCACCTTTAAGATAATTTCACCTTTAATCATGAGGGTTTTTTTCAACGTTCAAAGGCTTTAGTAATTATTTTGGGCTTAACCCTATAACTATTCTACTACCACCTTCTACTGTAAGGAGCTCATATTTGTTTGGCCCGTGAAAGGAAATTACCAGAGAAGCAAAATCAGATTTTAGCTGAAGTCAACACACATATTAAATCTGATGCTTCACAGCTGAATACAAGCCCCTCCACCTCCAACAGGCCTCTCCTGTTGGGCAGACACTTAATAAATGCTTTTGATGAAGGTCCTTCTGTCTTAAAAGGAAATTAGATTGTTCTGACACTATCTCCCCATCACTAAACTGTCGGTTATTATCCAGCAGCCTGTGATCCTCTGGGTGTTTGCAAATTGATTGTTTAATGGATTGCATTCCTCTATGTCCACATTTCCAGGGTCAGCAGCCACATCCATGATTCCCAGTGTAGGTGATGTGTTTGTCCTTTGCTGGTCTTTGGGCATTTCAATGAATACACAAACACACACAAAGTTTTGTTTCAGAACAATTTCCCAAGCTCTTCATTTATTCCCTTCTTTGTAGTTATTGAGTACTGAACATGTATGGACTAGCCCTGGGCTAATTAATGGCTAGGGATACACTGGGATGCAAGACGGTGTAGATTCATGTCCTCATGGAGCTTAAAATCGAGTGATTGTAATTTCATATCATAGTTAAGACTGTGGATAAAATCAACAGGTACTACGATGGAGAATAAACGGGAAGGCCACTGAATAGGAAAAATTTAAGCGGAGATTTAAATAAAATGGGAAAGGGTAGCCTTAAAAAGTAGGTGGAAGGAAGTGATGAACGCAAAGGTCCCAGGGTGAGAGTTTCATTTGGTCCAGGACCTAATGGAGGGCAAAGGGGAGTGAACTTTGGGAAGAGGGTGACAGGAGGGAGAGGGGCTGTGACAGCATCAGGAGCCTTACAGGTAGGGCAAACATACATCCCAGTTTGCCAAGAACAGTCCTGGTTTAGACCTTTGCCCCTGTGTAATTATTGATAAGGCCTCCTTTGCCTCTCTAAAGTGTCCTGGTTTGCACAATAAATTCTATGGTCACCCTACCTAAAGGCATGTCAAAGAGTTGGGACTTTATAATACGTACGATATGAAATCATTGAAGGGTATTAAGCAGAAGTATTATACAACTGGATTTATGTTTCCAGATTGTTCCACCTTTAGTCTGAAGGGGGCCAGGTGTGGAAGTGAACTTATACTAAGGCTATTTATTATAGGGGCCCAGGAAAAGCAGATGGTCAACAGAGCATCACATTTAGAAAATATTTTATGTTAAGCAACATTCTATCACCTTCTCTCTTTTCAAGCCCCTGCTGTTGCCTCCAGTAGATTAGACACTGTGGTGCTCTGTGGAGACTCCCCACCCCTTTAGAACTGAGCCACTCAGTCCCCCAGCTGCCAAAAGTGGTAGCTGTAGGTGGTTCACAGCTGAATGCCTCCCCAGGGATTGCTGAAGGGAGCTGCCTTGCTCAAAGATGCACCCCTTCCCTGGGGCAGAACACATCTCTCTAATTGGTCAATATGGGGTACAAAGGCCCCACCCCCTTGCCTCAATTTAGGATATCTCTGAAGGGCCATCCCAGCTCTAGGCCTCTGTTGCAGCTGCATCACAATTCAATTTCTTCTCCACCCCATCCTGCTTCCTTCACACCTCCACAGGGGTTGTTTCCCAGACCACTCCCCCACCCCCGCCCCGAAATCACCTGTATACAAATATGCACTACAGAGTCTATTGCCTGGGTAACCTGACATACAATTCCAATGTTAGCACAACTTTCCATTAAAATGCATCTTTGGCATTATCTATCCTGGCATCTCCACATCTAATCAAGAGATAGAGCTTCCCCTCTGCTTTTCTGTTGGGTATACAAAGGATCTTTTCCTATTGTCTTTTATGTCCTTTGTAAATTGAATCACCTCATTTGTTTTGACCTGGATAATTTTACCCATAAATGGTTGTATTGGTTCATGACACTGGCTCTCTGTAAGCTGGCACCCTTCCCGCGTTTCATTGCATTCCAAGTGGTTATTTCAGATCTTGTAAAATAATAGCTCGTCTTTAAACACCTTGATTTTTGATTACCTACATTTAGTTTCTTATTTTGGTACATGAATTATTTCCTTAGAGAATGTAAAGATGTCATAAATTCCCCCTTTATTTCTTTTATTCATGAGATTATTCCTAGCACTTCTATATAGTAATTGGAAATTTATTGAAATAAGTTACAATGGGACCCCATTCTTTATAGCTTGTTATCACCAAGAATGCAATATATCATGGATTAAATCATGCTCTCCCAACACATAGCTACAATAGCAAAAGATGGATGCTGGGTCATTAAGATATAACAGGAGAGAGAGTTGGTAATCTTTGTAAAGTAACCCATCAAGTCTTCACTCCCTTACAGGCGTAAGAGGGATAAATGTGCACGGAGGTGATAGGATGGGGACCCAGAAGCAGGAGGAGAATGTTCACACACTTGTAGCACTGGGGCTGACCTATGCATCCTGGGGAGGTCTGCTGACTGATTTCCAGCCACCTAGCCATGTGAAGTCTCCCTGTTCTCACCTCTGCTCATAGTAAAGGGCACATGGG
>NW_006797957.1:312311-313439 GCF_000442215.2 Lipotes vexillifer | reverse complement strand
GAGGAAAAGAGTGTCTACATAGACTTGCATACTTTAATTCTCTCATTCAGTCATTCAACAAATATTTTTGAACACCTACTATGGTGCTATGCCTGGGTAGGACTGTACTAGGCAAAGAGCATCTTGGAAAACCATTTGTGTCCCCTCCACCACCACCAATCATGACTTACATTATTCCTCTTGGTATTGAATCTCAAAACAGGATAGTAAAAATATTCCACTGTTTTTTTCCCTTTTAAAAACTTTCCTTTCATTAAAATTTAAAACTTCTATTTTAAGTCATCTGCTCTGAGCATACCTTCTATTGTGGAAATCTTTACTCCTTCTATTAATTTTTCCGGCTATAGAAAGATTAGGTCAAAAAGAGTATCTTCCTTAGTTGGCCCAGAACTAAACATTGTTCTTAGTACTTTTCAATAGCTTGCTTGCACCCTTACTTCTAAAATATTGGCTATATTACATACATATCATCTCCAGTTTGTGTCATAGTAGAAAGTATGTGGAAACCAGTTAGAACTTCAGCTCTGTAGTTTACGAGCTGTTGGATTGGTCTCCTTATTTAGTCTCTCAGAGCCTCAGTCTCCCCACCTGTCAAATGGGGACAATACCTAACTTAAAGGATTTTATGAGGATCAAAATGAATACTGGTGGTAAAGGCTTGAACCTCGCCTGACACATTCTAACTGTGGGTTCCTCTCACTTCTCATGCTCAGAAAGTCTTTGTTCATTCACTTGACAAATACACACTGATGCTTAAATTGTGCAAGGCACTGCTTCAGGCCCTAAGGATACAAACTGAACAAGCAGGACAATGTACCTGGTGGTATGCAGCTTCTATTCTATGTAGACAGACAGTGAATAGATAAAAAGAGAGCAGGCAGTGATAAGTGCTAGGATTAAAATCAATCAGAAAGATATAATAGGATATGGATAGGATCGATAGAAAATAATTATAATATATAATAATATATAAACAATAATAACTTATTTTGAGTAGTCAGAGGGCCTCTCTGGGGAAGTAAAATCTGAGCTGAGACCTAAATGACAAGAAGGAGTTAAGCCAACTGAACATCTGAAAGAAGAGCTTTCTAGAAAGGGGGAATAGCTAGGAGAGCCCTAAAGCAGGAA
>NW_006797957.1:308014-312277 GCF_000442215.2 Lipotes vexillifer | reverse complement strand
ATGGAGTTAGAGGGCTTTATACAAGGAGCGGGAGAGTGGTGGGCAGATGCCCATCCATTGTAGGCCATTTGGTCAGAGTAAAGAGTTTTTTTTTTTTTTCAGTGCCACGTGGAGCTGTGGAGAATTTAAAGCAAAGGCGGGGAGCAAGATCTGACTTAGCTGACTCTGAACACCAACAGGAAGGATAGTTGTGACGGGAAGAGTAGAGGGAGAGAGATCATTTGGAAGGCTATTATAGTAATCCAGGTGAGAGATGCTGATGGCCTGGACCGCCTTGGGGGCCACAGGGTTGGTGAGAACTAAAGAGATGCTGGAGAGATCTTAGAGGAAGAGTCAACTTGGCAAGATAGGTGAAGGAGGTACAAACTACTAGGTATAAAATAAATAAGTGACAAGGTTGTAATGTACAACACAGGGAATACAGCCAATATTTTATAACAACTTTATATGAAGTATAATCTATATAACTCACCATAAAAATGACTTGGTTGTACGCCTGAAACTAATATTGTAAGTCAACTACACTTCAATAAAAAAAAAAGAAGAGTCAACAGGACTTGCAGCTGTATTGAAAAAAGGTGAGAAGTGAGGAAAAGCAAGTGATTCCAGGGAGGACTACAGGGATTTGACTTGAACCACAGAGGTGTCACTTCCTGAGAAAAACAAAGGAAGGAGCATACTTCTGGGAGAAAATCAGGATTTCAGTTCTAGAGAGTAAAAGTTTGAGATGCCCATTAAACATCCAAGTGAATATGACAAGAAGACAACATATAATTAAATATATGAGGATGGATTTCAGGGGAGGGATCAGGGCTGAAGATACAGAGAGATAAATTTGAGAGACATCAGCCTAATAATGCTACTTAAAACCTCAGAACTGGATGAGATTCCCAGAAGAGAGGGTGTAGATGGGGAAGAAAGGGGGTGAAAGTGCAAACAAACAGAGGATTTTAAGGGGGAAAGGCCAGTATAGAAAAAACAAGAGAGTACAAAATTACAAAAGCCAAGAGAGTATTAAGCAATGAGGGTATGATTCACAATTTTTATAGCCACTGGGCTTGCTTTACAAATACTCCATTAACAGCAAACTGACATTAAGCCCAGTCACCAACCTGTCAACCCCAAGAGCCATTTCAGTTTTCGCTTCTCAAATATCTCAGTGTTATGGGTTGAATTGTGTCAACACAGTAAGTTATGTTGCAGCCTTAACCCCCAGCATCTCAGAATGTGACCTAATTTGGATATAGGATCTTTACTGCGATAATAGAGTGAAAATGAGGCCGTTAAGGTGGATCCTAATATGACCAGTGTCCTTACAAAAAGAGAGTACAGACACACACACACACACACACCCCCACACACACACGGAGGATGCCATGTGAAAATGAAGACAGAGATTGGGGTGATGGGGCAGAATCCAAGGAACACCAAAGATGGCCAGCAAAGCACCAGAAGCTAGGAGAGAGGCATGGGCAGATTCTCCTTCACAGCCTTCAGAAGGAACCAACATCTTGACTTCAGACTTTTAGTCTCCAGAACTCTGGGACAATAAATTTCTGTTAAGCCACCCAGTTTGTGGTACTTTCGTTAGATGGCCCTAGCAGACTAATACTGTCATTATGCCAGAAGGGCAACCATAGGTCTGCAATACTCTCGTAGCTGAGGTCTCCTTTCCCCATATGCAAAGAACAAAATAGACTTTGGGACAGTGTTAGCTACTGTGGGACACATCCATGGCCTTTGTTCTCAGTGTTTGAAAATGAAACTTTGCTGCCAACACTTGTAAAAACTCTTGGAACAAAATCACTCACCGTGAGCGCTGTCAGATAGTGGGTTGATGGTACAGGAATCCCACTTTCGCCAAGAAGTAAAGGAGAGAAGGCTGCAATATTCAGGGAATAAATGAAATAATATGATGGGATGAAACAAAAAACAAGCATGTTTATTCAATATAAAGTAGTAAGGAGAGCTTTCCATAAAGGAAAGCATGGCCCATGTGTCATTCAGACCCAGAAGTAACTCTAAGGAAGGGAAGGTGCAGGCTGCTCTCCCCCCCATTTGCCCAAATTAGAGATGGCTTGTTTTGACAATGTACACTCTTTGAAAAGCTCCTCTTTCACTCTGCCTATTTCTGTTCCCACAAGGCACACACTTGGTTTCTATTTTTA
Organism: Lipotes vexillifer; assembly: GCF_000442215.2. Classification (NCBI taxonomy): domain Eukaryota; kingdom Metazoa; phylum Chordata; class Mammalia; order Artiodactyla; family Lipotidae; genus Lipotes; species Lipotes vexillifer. Next base: position 310,109 of record NW_006797957.1, on the reverse strand, counting down.
TCCTAAATGTATAAAGTTCAAAAGAAAACGTGACTCGTTTTTACATTTAAAATTTGGAAAGTACCCTTAAGGTGTTACAGTTAAGCTGTTTTTGATCATAAGGAGCAGATATTCACAAATGTGTTCAACTCAGATGGAGTCTGGGGAGATGCTGACTGCTGTCAGGACCCGCGTGAGGCAGTACGAGAGACCTTCAGTAGAAACCAAGAACTTTGATAGTAAAAACAGATCACGCTTACATAGTGTTCCAGGCACCCTGATAAGTACTTTACATGTGTTAACTCATTTGTTTCTCACTACATCCCTATCAGGTAGATACTGCACTTATACCCACTTTACAGATGAAGAAACTAAGGTACAAGGAGATTAAGTACCTTGCCCAAAGTTACAAAGCTAGTAAGTGATGAGCCAGGATTTGAACCAAGATGAGCTGGCTCCTTTGAGGACTAGTCTATGCTATCCCATGGGAACCTGAGTGGAACTGAAGTAGATTAGGGGTTCCCCCTCTCGTCATCCTTCCCTCCACCTTTCTTGTATTCTCCTTCTCCCCATCCTGCTCTTCCTCACCCTTCTCTTTCCACTCTTCTCCCTCCACCTCTCTCTGTTTCAGCATTTCTGTTCCCCCTCCGTGTGTCTACTCCATTCTCTTTTGGCCCCTGACTATCGTACTTTTTCTGTATGCTCTGTGTCTCCTTTCTCTACCCAATAGATTCTACTTACTCCTAGTTTCTGCTTCTTTACACCTTCAGCCTGGACATGGCCCGTTGTGGCTATACCAACCTCCCATTGCTCACTCTATCACTGAGATTTCTTGAGTTCAGAATCTCAGTGGACAAAATCCAATTGGGTCACTCCGTTAGGCGCCCCCCGATCTCATCGGCTGCGACTCTGTGTTGAGTCATAAGGAACTAAACATGGCGGCCACGTAGGGCCAGGCCCAGGGCAGCCACTGAGAATGATGCCTGGTAAGAAGACTGTCACCTTTGTTTTTGTCAGAAAAACCACCTACTGATGAATTCTGTCACAGATAAGCCTACCAGTCCAACCTCTACCCCGCCCTGGCCCGTGCCTGAGCATTGATGCCCCTGGTGTAATAATGCTCACGCACGCTGTGTGTCTCTGTGTGATGGCGATAGCTGATTGCCAGGGAATAAATGAGAATCTCGTCTGGCTCCTCCAAGAGAAGACAAATGGGCTGGAGTTGCAAGGCATATGTGATCAAAGGGGAACCCAGGCATCTGGACGCAAAAGACAGTGAACCATATCATTTCATGTGGAAACTCAGCAGAGACCAGCCTCTTCAATAAACCAGAGTTCTCCGTCTGTGTTGGGGGTAAAAGCTGGAAACTAGAAAAGAGAAGCTGCCTGGGTAAAGAGACAAAAGGAACTCAGCCTAAGCCAGGGGTAAGCCCCTATTTGAACTAGGAAGAGAATCCTGATTTCTCTGGGAGAAAAGAGAAGAGATGCTGAACTACAAGGAGGCTGGGCTCACGGAACCAGACTAAGACATCTTAGAGTCATTTAGAGCACGTGGAATCTCTCTATCAGGCTTGTGCAGTCACTGAACAATGAAATAGGCTCTGCAATATTTATCTGCACTTGCTCACCTGAATATATAAAGGAGTTTAAAAAGCAAGTCTGCTAGCAATTTTTTTTTCTGACTCTATTCCAGAAAAGTACTTTAAATGATACGTTACTATGTTTCCACATATCTTTTAACAGCAGATTTGTTACAGTGCTGGACAAGTGTTAGTATCCTAGTGTTCCCAGCCTTTCAAGATCACTCAGCCTTCCTTCTAGAAATTTTGCTCTCTTCTTTGATACAGTAGATTGACTGAAAACAGGTTTTCCATATACTTAGAGAACAAAAATATTTTTTGCATTAAAAATAGAATCACGGGCTTCCCTCGTGGTGCAGTGGTTGAGAGTCCGCCTGCTGATGCAGGGGACGCAGTTTCGTGCCCCGGTCCGGGAAGATCCCACATGCCGCGGAGCGGCTGGGCCCGTGAGCCATGGCCGCTGAGCCTGAGAGTCTGGAGCCTGTGCTCCGCAACGGGAGAGGACACAACAGTGAGAGGCCCGCGTACTGCAAAAA
>NW_006797957.1:295760-307684 GCF_000442215.2 Lipotes vexillifer | reverse complement strand
AAAAAAAAAAAAAAAAAAAAAAGAAAAAAAAAAAGAATCCCAACAGACACATAGACCGATATTTAAACAAAGGATACACCAAATCTCATATGCTGACACTAATCCATTTTTCAATATTTCCAGAAATACCTAACAAACAATCCTACCACTAAATCGGAATTTGTGGAACTAGCATAATACGTTGATGACTAACCTTGTCAACTTATTTTTTAAATAACCTTCATCGTGTATGTCATGTTAGTAAAGGGTTCCCCTCTCCCATGCGTGAAGTTCCAGAATGAAAGTGGGTTGTTGCCATGGCAACAGAATACAAGGCAGAGAACTTCAGAGAAGGGGGAGGTCTCTATACCCAAGTCCACAGCTACAAGAAAACCCTGGGCCCCAGAGTGGTGGCAGCAAAGAGAAGCAACCTGCTATGACTTCACACAGCCAGATGGCCCGCTGTTGACACAGAGTTCCCCCAACTGCTAATTATTTGCATAACTCTGCATCTTTCATTCAGGAAAATAAAGACTTAAGTATGCATTGATATACTTATCAAACAGTTTTTCTCTTTGAACAGCCTAGTATTAAAAACTTTCTCCAAACACCTAGCACAGGGCCTTACACATAGGAGCTACTTAAGAAGTGTGTGCTTAGCTATGTACTGGATCCCTTCTTGAAGCAGGTATTGCTTAGGACACAGACATGAAAAAGACAAGTTCCTTCTCCTCAGAGAGCTCACTGTTCAGGGCGTAGACAAGCATATATCAAGATCCATATAACATTACATGTCAGCTTAATGCTATAGCCTTGCCCAGATTATCAGAGGGGAAGAATCCAGAAGACAGGCACACCCCAGAGGAGAAAGAGGGGAAGGGGGGAAAGGGGGACAGGGTGTGTGCCACATGATCTGAGTTCTGAAGGGTGAATAAGGAGTTATGGGTGCTCCTTGTCTGTTTGTCTGCTTTTGTCTGCTTCCTTTGAGACAGTCCTGGCAGAGAGGGCAGCAAGGGTAAAAGTTCAAAGGTAAATAGCAGCACCGTCCATGGCAGGAAAGGATATGCAGTTTGCTTTTGCTGAACAAGAATCTGTAAGGCAGGGAATGATGGGAGCTGAAGCTGGAGATACAGGCGGCTACGGTGTGAACACAGCATGGAAGTCCCTTCCCTGGAGGACCTGGACTGTATCTACTGGGCAGTGGAGGCTCCAAGAAGCCAAAGCCTTCTTTCTGGAAGTACTCTCAGCAGCAGTATAGAGAATTGCTTAACAGATAACACTAGAGTCAAGAGGACCACTTCCAAGGCTGCTACAGACATCCAGGCAAGAAACAATAAGATCCTGAATCAAAATGGGGTGTTAGGGATGGAAAGGGTGAGGACAGATTCTACAACCATTTAGTAACCAAAACCACATAGCTCCTCAGCATGATTCGCCTCCCCAAATCCCTGAGACTCAAATCTTCATTCTCCTCTCTATACCAGTTTTAACACTAAGAAAAACCTGGGCAAGGAAGGATAAGATTGTCAGCAACTGAAGCTCCTTCAATAATACATAGCTTATACCATCACTGAACCACTTAAAATGATCGTAGTCGCTTTAAAACCTATTGGCTGGGGCTTCCCTGGTGGCGCAGTGTTTGAGAGTCCGCCTGCCAATGCAGGGGACACGGGTTCGTGCCCCGGTCCGGGAAGATCCCACGTGCCACGGAGCAGCTGGGCCCGTGAGCCATGGCCGCTGAGCCTGCGCGTCCGTAGCCTGTGCTCCGCAACGGGAGAGGCCACAACAGTGAGAGGCCCGCGTACCGCAAAAAAAAAAAAAAAACCTATTGGCTGAGTTGATAAACAGGCAAAATTATTTCTTTCTTGGATTTATTCCAGTACACTGTTTCCCATCATTATTGGTCATGGGGTTCAGTAAAAGAAAGGAGATTTTCAGAAAGATTCTGAACAATATATCATTGCCAATTCAGAGTGGCAGGCAAAACAAAACTGATAATGCTTCGTATTGAGATAGGATCATTCCTCTGAGGCTCTCCTGGTTTCACAGTGAATATTAATTTTTAGAGCATTCCTATAAAGTAGACAAGTGGCAAAAGGGGTTGGCTTCATTTCAGTGGAGGGGAAAAAAAAAGACACTAGTGCCTGGAGATATGAACCGACTTATCAGAGGTAAGGCTGGTTGGAGACAAGCCTGAGGGCAGACTTTGGGCTTCTCGGTTTCTTCTCCTGCTTTAATCATCTAGACCCATCCTTAATTAGGTTATAGAATTTAACACAGTCTGTCCAGATCTCATCTGAAAAGAGGAAGCGAAGACCTGGGTAATTTTCCAGATAGTTTCTTTAAAAGGAAAAAGCAAACCCTCTTTCCTCCAAATTATTTATAATTGATGCAATACAGGAAGTCTCACTGCTTTTTAATGAGTTCCCAAACGCAAATTCTGCCATTTAATTTTTTTGAAAACTGCATTTGCCTAAAATATCTCAGTAATTCTAGTGGAAAGGGAGGTTTTGCCTCAGTTATGAAAATGACCTCGATTTACTTCTTGGTGTAGCTATGGGAGAGGTGGGCCCTGCATGGTATGTGGGCCATAGGGTCCAAGCCCTTCCACTGTGGCCAGGGGTACATGGATCCCCTTTGGTGCTGAAATGGGGATGGAGGGAAAACCCCACGCTCCCATTCAACACTATGATCCTTTCTGTTTTCCATGAGAAAAATGTGGGTGTTCCTCATTTACTCAGACTGCAATAGACACCACCTGCTTTGTTTCATTTGTATGCAGGTGAAAATATAGGACTTAGACTAAGAATTGGAAGAAATGATTTAGTTCTTACTAAAGGGTCAGCCTTGGACTCAATTTATTTTTTAATGTATTTATCTGATGGGTAAATTGAGCTGGCAGTGATAAAGCATGGAAATGACTGCATTCCCTGCTTTTTTTTTTTTTTTTTTTGCCAAAGCACATGTCCCATTTCTTTGTCTGACTCTAGTCCCTGTTATCCGCCACGCTGCTTTTGTCTTTCCCTCATTCAGCCACTCTTCCCTTACTCCTGTCTTCTAGTACCTCTCGGGAAGAGTCACGTGCCCCTGGATGCTTTAGTTCAGTGAAAACCTTTGATTACGGTGTGGTTCGTGGGCAACAGTTCAGGTGAAAAGAAGGAGCCCTATCCTGCGAGCTATTCTGGGGGCAGGCCACAAATCTACAGCGGGATCCCAACAGTTTGCCTTTTTACTGGGGCGCGCAGACAAAAGCTTCAGACCTTGAGGATGAACAGTGGGCTGTCCTGCTGCTTCCAGCAGTCAGAGAGCCAAGAACAAAAGATGCTCACCAGGCCACCTCGGTACCCAGCTGGAGCCGCTGGGTGTCTGACACACGCTTCTCCCCTGAGCATACACTCACCGCCCCCCTGCCCAGCTCCCTGCACCCACACCCAGCATGGAGTTCTCTCTTCTGCGTTACACATCGTCCAAAAGGAGGGCCCCTCTCTGAGACTGTATCACTTCATTTTACACCCTAAACAATTAGACATGATTTCCCAAAATGTAAGAGCAGTCAGCAGACTCTATCCAAATGATCGGCTCTGAGAGGAGAGAAAAGGAGGGAGCGGGCAGAGGAGTGGGGGAAGAAGCCAGAGGCTCCAGAGTCTTTGTTTCTCCCCCATCTGGCTGGAAGCCAGAGGCAAAGATCGAAGAGACCCATCCTTTGTCCACTGATCTGACAGTCATCCCGAGTTCCCAGTCCGCAAAATCAGAGTGGAATGTAGTCACACATTCATGTCCATAGCTCACAAGGTTACTGAGAAATCTAAGTCTTCCTGTGCCTGGTGGAAGCAGCATTTCTGTGCAGCATTTCTGTTTTCAAGGTCACAATAAAATTAGGAATTCCACTTTCTCACTGTTAGCCTGTCATTGTTAGCACTCTCCTAGACCTCCAAGGGACCAAAAGCATGTGCTCTGTGGCTTTAAGGGAAGAGAGAATCCTTCTCAGGCTCTCTCTATCAAGTCTGGTTAGGTTTTAGCATGTAATGTTCCAGGCCATAAATAATTCAAAAGGCATGAAGATTTTCTTCATTCTACATCTATCCCTGCACACAACACCCTCCCCCTTTCCTTTCTGGCTTATAACAAATGCTAATTTAATCAACTGGCAGTAAATTGTACTGGTTGCTGACTCATGCCAGACACATCCCCTATGGACTTCACGGAGGTTTGCCATCTCATTTGGAAATGAACAATAAAGAGGTGCAGTCCTGAGCTGCCCACCTTTCTTCTTTTGTCCTCCTTTGTTTCCTCCTATCCCTCCCCCCTCCCCCAAAGAGGATTCTTCACAGTGTATCCGTTATGTACATGCAGGGAATTCACATCTCAGCCACGCTGCCTGCAAGGGTCTGCGCTCCCTGCAAGTTGCACAGCCACCTGACCCTGATGACGGGAATGGGGATGTCCCCAGTGCTCCTGAAGGCTGTTCTCTAGATAAAGCATGTGGCAGGGGAAGGGAAGGCGGTGGGGCAGGGTGGGGGGACTGAGAAGAAGGGTGGGAAGGGGAGTGAGGCAGAGCCAGCCCTCGTTATCCAAGCTGTGAAAGCATGTGTGTCAGAGAGGCTCCTTGATAAAACCATGCACGGGGATGGAAGCTGATTAAAGAGATGGAGAAACAGCTCCCATCAGTGGGCCCTTTTTACCTCTCCAAGCCAGCAGAGTGGGGAATCCTTCCCCTGCAGAAAGCTGTAATGGAGGGTGGAGGGGAGGAATTTCCCTGGAGACAAGCCAGGAGCAGCAGGTAGAGGGGCTGGGGCTGGAGAGGATGGGACAGAAAGAGATGCTTCTAAAAAAAAGGACCAAGAGATGGGAAAATATTTACGGGAAGCCTAGGGTCTATTTCCTTTTCTTTTTGCTCTTTTATTTTAGCTATAAATATTTATAAAAGCTTATAAAGAAGCATTCTCCGTCTCTACCCCAGAGGGATTCCTTTAAAACCCTCCCCATCATGATTATCCAAGTATGTGCTGCGCACCAATATATAAGGAGGAAATGGAAGCTCACTTACCCTCTTGTCTTCAGATGCCTTGTAAAGCACTTACAGTGTTCCAAGCACCAGCGTGCACTATTTTGTTTGCTTTCTCCTCCTGACCACCCTGAAAAGTACACAGCTGGTATAGCATTAGGTCCCTTCTACAGACAGGCAAGTCTCCATGCAAGGGCTGATAGGTGGAACAGTCCAAGCTGACACTATTTCCACTAGACAGCCTGCTACCTGGGGGTTTGCACACAGTAGGTCTTACTGCTTAGATGTTAGGCTTATCGTTTACTAAGCAAATGGGATAACAGCACAGCATCAGAACTCCTGGAAGGTTCTGCTCCCCTGGTCATCAAACCCCACCCCCAGTGTTGACCATTTGTGCTTTTGGTCTTGAACTGCAGAAGAGCTGTTTTTTGTTTAATTGTACCCATCCACCTCATTGGATCCTAAGTCCTCCTGGCCAGGTGTGTGGAGTTGTGTCCCTCACAAGGTGACACAAGTTCTTGTGTCCCTCACAAGCAGGCCTGAGTCACAGAGAGCAAATGCAAATTTTCTGGTTGGTGGCAAGCACACCTGAAGGCTTTTCAAGTGCGGAACCCTGCCAGGGCCACCCTGATTTTCAAATCGCCCCACTGAGGTTGATTTCTCCTGTGGCCCTTCCTCCAGTTTGGCAGCTCCACTCCTGTGGGCTCTGTTTTGGATGTACGTGCATGTGTGTGCACGTACACACATATATGTCTTAGACTGACTGCATTGTTTCATGCCCCTCTTTGAGGGTTTTTTTCTAAAAGGCTTCCTGCTGCCAAATAGGACATACACAATGGCAAAAGCACTTTTGCCTTAGAATGAACAATCGACTTCCTGTAGGAAACTCAGAAAGGGGAGCAAACAGGGGGCCCTCTTCTACCCCAGCACCGTCTGTCCCCGCACGATATTCCGCCCTTCTCTCTTCTGATTCACGGCTCTACGACTTTGGGGTCACTGGGGAGCCAGGAAAGGATCAACCTGCACTGGGGGAGGCTTCTGCGCCCAGCACACGGCATCCTGAAGCACACACTTCACTGGCTAAGAATGGAAGGCGTGGTGCACTTTGTCCTTATTTGACCAGAAAGCTCGGCATGGAATCCTCCTCAGTGCCTCCCTGTGACTCCCTGAGGGGGTCGTAAATAAGCGCAAGGCCTGGTATGGCTTCTTGGCTAAACGTTTGCACAGTAACTCAAATGAGGCAGCAGACATGAGTCAGAAGGGAGAAATAAGCTCAAGAAGGGGGGCGTGGGGGAGCTTCAGCTTCTCAAGCCGACAAGATGGTACTTTACCCATTTACCCAGAGACGCTCGCCAAGTCTCCAGGGACAGACTGCTAGTCCTCCCCCCTCCCCCCCCGCCCCCCCCCCAACATTGCCCCCCCTGCTAGAGCCATTTGCAAAGCAGCTGGTAAGAGCAGCTAAGTGAGCGAGCCCCCCCCCCCAACATTGCACCACCTGCTAGAGCCATTTGCAAAGCAGCTGGTAAGAGCAGCTAAGTGAGCGAGCCGCACGTCCATACTGCACGCGCGAGGCCAGCCAGGCCCTTGCGCGTTGCTGAGAGGGGCAATAAAAAGATATTAAATATTTTATCTATTTTGAACACTCACAATTCAAGCCAGGGCTATATACAAAGTGAGGACATAAAGTTCGGGGATAACACTGGTTCTGCGAGATTAGGTTCAGTGAAAATATGAAAAGATAATAGTTATTTAACTCCAGTGGTCATGGTTATGTATGCAGTGATCGGTGGATCCCCAGATTCATCCTTGCCTCCCAGAGACAGGGCACAGGTTATTAAACCTCCCTGGTACGCTTCATTTTCTCTACTGGGGATGATGAAAGGGAGGGCTTCTTCCAGCTGCTACGTGCCACCCTCTAAGGGTCTGAAATAAAAGTGTATACTGAATGGATGAACGGATTCCTTCTTTTATTCATTCATAATAAAACTCAGGGCTGCCCCGAAGCTGTGCTTTTCCATTTTAAGTCTGTTTCTCTCTCCCCCTCTGCTCTTTCTTGACAGTTGTGTCAGCCTGCTCGTGTGGCCATAACGATGTACCGAGGACTGGGAAGCCTAAACAACAGAAACTTATTTTCTCACAGTTCTGGAGGCCGAAAGTCCTAGATGAAGGTGTTCACGTGGTCTTTCCTCAGTGCGTGTCTGTGTCCTAATCTCCTCTTTCTATACAGTCACCAGTCACAGTGGATGAGGGCTCACCCATATGACCCTTATTTACTCTTATCATTGTACATTATTTACTCTTTTAAAGGCCCTATTTCCAAACGCTGTAACATGCCGAGGTCCTGAGGGTTACAGCTTCAACATATGAGTTTGGGGAGGACACCGTTCAGCCCATAAAAACAATTAGGATTTTTTTGTGTCGCAGGACCAAATATGTGAGTCTCTGTGTGCATAAGCGTTTTGGTAAACACACGTCCTGCCGTTGACACAGGAAGACTCAGGATCTGCCCCTGCTGTGTCCACTTCCCCACAGGCACCACCACTCCTCCCAGCCCACCCACCCACCAAGGTGGAGACAAAATAATTCCACAGCCTCTCTGTAATAACAGAAAGGAAGGGGTTCTTTTTTTTTTTTTTTTCCAAGTGTTTTCAGCCATTCTCTAATGTGGTTTTATTTATTTATTTATTTTTGCTGTGCTGGGTCTTCGTTTCTGTGCGAGGGCTTTCTCTAGTTGCGGCGAGCGGGGGCCACTCTTCATAGCGGCGCGCGGGCCTCTCACTATCGTGGCCTCTCTTGTTGCGGAGCGCAGGCTCCAGACGCACAGGCTCAGTAACTGTGGCTCACGGGCCCAGTTGCTCCACGGCATGTGGGATCTTCCCAGACCAGGGCTCGAACCCGTGTCCCCTGCATTAGCAGGCAGGTTCTCAACCACTGCGCCACCAGGGAAGCCCAGGAAGGGGTTCTTTACGTATTAATCTTTTAGTCAATTGTTCCACCGCAGAAGGAGGAAGGACAGCAAGAATAATTATGGTGGGATGCAGGGGGAAGGGGGGTCTATCAATGCTTTGCCTTTTATTTCTCCGCTCCTGCCAAGGGACTCCCTCATTTTGGTCCCTTTGAGTGAAGGCAACTTCTGCCTGGCTGCCTCTTTACCAACAATAAAAACAAGCAATCTATTTTGGTCACAGAATGAGGTTCCATTTGTTTTGAACATAAACTGGGATTCAGCATTTGACCAACCTAAGTTACAGGAAAACTCCAAGTGGCAGGTTTATACCTGACTCTCTCCATTTTGTGTATTTCCTCCACCAGGGTACCTCCAATTCCCATCAAGTGGCCGTGTCACATTACCCGAGCCAAAAGTCACTGAAGGAGCCTCTTTTCCTACTGTCCAAGGCCGAAGTCTGTACCATTTGAAATCTATCCCTGCTAGGGAAGCCCCAAACATGCACCCAGCCCATTTCAAGACAAGGATGCTGAGACCTTTCAAACAGGGAATTTTGGCCTCATAACTACAGAATAGTTAAATGGATGAGAGTCAACAAAGGACACTCCTGTGAAATTTTTTAATGCTTCAAAAACTCCCATTTAAAGTTGTTTTGGCCTTAAACCCATGTTTTGTGTGTGTGCTTTGTTTTTTGAAATCCTCTTCTGAGCCTGCATGCTGGAGACATGACAAATTTGGTATTTCAACCCATACGCCCATTTGAGTTCTAGGGATGCACACTGGTTAGGTTTTAAAATCATCTTGTGGGCTTCCCTGGTGGCGCAGTCGTTGACAGTCTGCCTGCTAATGCAGGGGACACGCGTTCGAGCCCTGGTCTGGGAAGATCCCACATGCCGCAGAGCAACTGGGCCCGTGAGCCACAACTACTGAGCCTGCGCGTCTGGAGCCTGCGCTCCGCAACAAGAGAGGCCCGCGCACCGCGATGAAGAGTGGCCCCCGCTTGCCACAACTAGAGAAAGCCCTCGCACAGAAGCGAAGACCCAACACAGCCAAAAATAAAAATAAATAAATAAATAAGAATTTAAAAAAATAAAAATAAAAAAATAAAATCATCTTGTAGTAAATTAAGTCAGAGCTAGATATTGATGCTGATATGTACTCAAACAGACAAGGAAAATTAATTATAAGAAAGGGGTAGGAAAATGTCTCCCATTTATCTTCTTCCTATCTCATAATTTGAACCTATATTTCTAGAGATTTAAAAATATGATAAGAAGAAAGTCTTAAGTGACCAAGATTCCAAGCCCAAGAGTCTAACCCCAGTGAATTAATACTATTTGCTTATCCACTGTGTACAGGGCACAGAGCTGTATACTGAGTGATAGTTAGATATGTACACCACTGTCTTCCATGACCATGGAATCAGAGTAAGGAGACGACGAGATATAAAACCAAAATTAACAATGGAAAGCAGGAAAAGATGGTCAGTTCCAACTAAGTGTGATAGATACTCAGTGCCATTGGGGTTTGGAAGCAAGAATGATCACCCCATGAAGGGGTCTCAGAGGAGGTGATATTTGAACCCAGGTTAGCAGCCTGGACCTGCTCCTGCTTTTGGTGAGTCTGAGCTCACTGAAGGCTCTCGAGCAGGAGAATGAAATATGACAAAATTGGTGTTGGAGGAGATGCCCGGCGCAGGGCATGTGACGCGCTGCAACAGGTAAGAAGCAAGGCTGGACGACCAGCTTGCGAACTGTAGCGGTGGCCCAGACACCAAGGGGAGGTCTAGGTGCTGGCCAGGCAGCTCTCCCCGCCTCCCTCCCTTTTCCCATCCGCTAGAAGCAGCAAAACCATCCAGCTCACCAGTGGGAGTCTTAGGTCATCCCAAGAATGTAGCCTTGCCCTCTGAACAGACAGGAAGAATGTTCAGGGCACAGGGATTCATTACGTAAGGTCTGTTGTCAAACAAAAAGTCCCAGAGCTCCCTCTGGCTTCAACCCCCAACCCAGTCCTCCATCCTGATTGTCCTGAAATGAACATAGTCTGGCTATGACCTTAGACCATTCAGACTTCAGATCACATACCTCTGTCCTTTTTTTGATTTTGTAGTGATTTTTTGTTGGCTCTGTAAGCATCTAGTGTCTTCTTTCCCTGTCTCCAACAGCCCTTATTTCTATGTGAGTCTCACACATGACCCCGGGGGTCACAGGGTCTGGATTCAGCTCATCAGGGCCCTCCATCCACCTGTCCTTGTCGGAATACTTAAGCTCCTGGTTCGAATGTCCCCTGAAGTCAGACACCTCTAAACTAAAATTTCCTTTATATGAAATAACTTTATTGTTTGAGCTCTGTATTCTGCTCCTTGCTCTTAAAACGTCCCTGACACAGGCTCCTTGTTGAATGGTGTCATTGCAGAAAGGGCTCTGGGAAGGTAAGGGCTCCGTCCCTCTTGAATGAACTGGCCATGTGACCTTTTTCAATTTTCTTCATCTCTCTGGGTTTCAGTATCTTCATCAGCAGCATGAGGGGTTGTACAAGCCACTCTCTAACAATTCTTCTGGCTTTGCCATTCAGATTCTACAGCCCCCAGTGTGTTGCTGAGCCCTAGCAAACTCGGCTGTTCACCTCCTGATCTGTCCTCCCAGGCAGTCTTGCCACTGCCTCTGTCTGACCCCACATTGTGGCCTATGAGCACCAGGCAGACTGCCTCTTCCAGGGGGGCTAAGGGGTCAAAGGTGGTTCCAGGGTTTTGAAAACATGTAGATGTGAATCGACAGTAGAATGAGCCGAAATCGAGAGTCTGTGTTTTCTTTTTCTGCGGGGACAGGGAGGATACTGGGAAGAGGGGGACATGGGGTGGGAGTAGAAAGCCAGGTCACTTTTCGGCATATGGAACTGGGGTGAGTGGCAGACTGCCAAAAAGGAGCATTCAACTAACTATAGGAGAGTCCACGCTAGAGGCGAGGTTCCTAAACTTGAGCATAAAAATAGCCAGGTGATTCTGAGCTGGCTGAGGGTTAAAACAGGGCCAGACCTGGAAAGAGAGACCCTGCCAGGAGATATTCCAGTGGAGGTAGTGACATAGAGGGGAGAGCTGAACCTGGGACCAAATAACTGGGGAGAGTGGAGAGAAAAGAGATAAGAGTCTGCAGGACTTAAACCTAACAGGCAACCATATTTTTTGAGGAAAAGAAAGAGGAAAAGGAAAAGTCAGTAGAAGGTAAAGGAGGAAAAGCAGAAAAGGGAACAAGGTTCCCCTGAGTTGCGGCTACACGCTGGGTTCTTCACATATTCTGATGTGTGCAAAACCTTGAGAGTGAGTATTATAGAAGCAAGGAGAAAAAGCACAGTCTAGGAGAGGCATCCTGGGCTTATGTAATGGAGCAGTGGGGAGGGGGCAAAAGAGGGGTTGTCAAGCCAAGTCCTGATCAGGTCAGCAGCACCCAGACCTCGGCACACCCCGGGAATGACGGGTCCCAATCTCTTGCATTAGAGATGGCAGCAGACACTTTGCATGCCCTGCATCACACCCCCTCGCCTAAATTCATGCCTACCTCAAGCTCTCTCCTTCAGCCAGCTCTCTCTGCTTTTCAGCCTTAGGGCCTTTTCTGAAGCTGTAGGAGTTTCGCACAAGGAAAGCTCAGACAGAAGAGGGAATGCTCCCTTCCCCCAACCTGCAACGACTGAGAGAAGAAAGTCCATGGATCGGTGCCCCAGCCCCTTTCTGTATACAGACAGTGGATACCTCAATGATGCACTATGGTGATGCCCTGCCTCAGTCTCCCCACGACCTCCCTCCCGTTTTCTGGGATTGGATCCCAAATAATTATCTACACTCAGTCTTTGACTGAGACTCTGCTTTCAGGAGAACCCAGACCAAGATGGATGAGTCAGCCTTGTGGCGGCAGACTAAGAAATGCGGGCAGAGGGGCTTCCCTGGTGGCGCAGTGGTTGAGAGTCCGCCTGCCGATGCAGGGGACACGGGTTCGTGCC
>NW_006797957.1:284367-293838 GCF_000442215.2 Lipotes vexillifer | reverse complement strand
GCCTGCGCGTCTGGAGCCTGTGCTCCGCAACGGGAGAGGCCACAACAGTGAGAGGCCCGTGTACCGCAAAAAAAAAAAAGAATCCGCCTGCCAATACAGGGGACACGGGTTCGAGCCCTGGTCTGGGAAGATCCCACATGCCATGGAGCAGCTAAGCCTGTGCACCACAACTACTGAGCCTGCGCTCTAGAGCCCACGAGCCACAACTACTGAGCCCACCTGCCACAACTCCTGAAGCCTGTGTGCCTAGAGCCCATGCTCCGCAACAAGAGAAGCCTCCGCAGTGAGAAGGCCGCACACCAAAATGAAGAGTAGCCCCCACTCGCCACAACTAGTGAAAAAGCCCACACGCAGCAACAAAGACCCAACGCAGAAAGAAAGAGAGAAAGAGAGAAAGAAAGAAGGAATTCTGCCTTCTAACTAGAATTTCTAAATGGCTGCAAAATTTTAAATGGTGGGGTTTTGTTTGTTTTTGTTTTATTTTCCTTTTTGGTCTCGCTGCCCTTATAAAGAGAACTCACCCTTCGGGTCTGGAGTGTCCTGTTGAAAGCCACCCCTGACCCTCACATCACCACTTAGCAGTTTCTGTCTCTGGTGTAGATAGAGAGATGGGGAGTGGGGGACTGGCTTTCTTACTAACCAGCTGAATGACTGGAGGCTGCAAAACCCAACCCAACCGTCCATTTCATCTTGACATTTGAAAGCAGAGATCTCCTTGAGCCCATCACATATGTCCTGAATTTCCCAGCTTTATTTCGAGACCTATTTCATCTGTCGCTGTTTATACCTCTGCTCAGGTTCCTGGTAAATGGTCTGTTTCTGTCAATGACTTTTTCATCTATGTCAGGGAAAGGCCCATTAGACAAATCCAATGGGACAAGTTCAGAGAGTTTGTCAGTTCCCGTCACTTTCAGGTCTGGCTGTGCAGTGGAGCACAGACGCAAAACAGACTTGTCAAGATGGGCAGCTTCGTCTGGAAGTTTATCTCAGTGGAGAGAAACACGTGATTGGCTGAAAATCTTCGAAATACCAGCGCCTCCACCTGGGAACAGCACAGGGGGCTGAAAAGAGCTGACTGCGAATAAAGTAAGTATCAATCCGCTGTGCACAGGAGCGGTTGGGGGGACAACGATACATATCCCAAATATGAGCGGGTGCTTGGCAAGAGGAAGCTATCATTTCCAACATCAGTCGTTATTTTCAACTTAATAATCGATAGTTGTTGATAATAGGAGTGAAAGTATTTTATGTCTTATTTCTCTGAGGAGGTAGAATAGAACTTCCACATGTTCCCATTGCCAAGTTGACTAAGCCCCTGTACCCTCAACCTCATATATTCGACCTCCCCTCTTTCTGCAGCGAGCAAAAGGTCCCAGTAGCACTCTAAGCACAAATCTTCTTGTCCGTTGGGGTCTCTTGCCTTATCGCCTTGTCAAGCACTCACTCCCAGAGTTGTCCTTTGCCTTCTACATTATCTGTTCCTCTCTATTGGTCATTCCTTTTGGCTTAAGCATGCTATCGTGACTCCCATTTAAAAATCCAAAGTCCTTTAACCCCATATCCCCTTTGAATTGCCACCCAATTTTTTGTCTGCTTGCTTTTTAGCGAAGCTCCTTTCTCTACTTCCTGCTGCTCCCCTCGTTCCCTTAAACAACCTCAGGGAACAACTGTTGTTATCAAGGTCACCAGTGATCTCCACACAAGCAAATTCAAGGACTCCGTTTCACAACATTTGCCCTAATTGGTTGCTCCATGTAAAATGTGACATAATACATTTTCCTGCTTATGCATTCATCATCTGCCTCCCCGCGCCCCCCCCCCACACACACTGTAATATAAGCAATTCTCATGGGAAAATAGCAACTTTGCTCCATTTACCGTGTATCCCCAACTCCTAGCACACTGCCCCTGGCACACGTTAGGTCTTCGATAAATACTTGCTGAAGAAATGCCTGAATGAACAAATCAATTGATTTGGCTCTGCTGGTCATCTGGTTATTGGTAAGTAAGGGTGATAATTTCTTTGAAATTACATAACAGTAATTTCTTTAGCCTAATATTTTGCAATGGTCTGGGAAAGTGATGTTGTTCACTCTCAGAAATGGAGTGGTGAGGCAAGAAAAGTGAAGCTGTTATGTATTGAGTGTCTACTATATGGCAGGCACTGGACTAGCCACTTTCATATACATTTTCTCCTTTACCCCTCACAATCTTATAAGACACATGCTATTATTATCTTCATTTTGCAAATGAAGAGAGGTAAAACAGCTTGTCCAAGTTTACCCAAACATGAGTCCAGTGGTGATGAACTCATGCAGTTTTCTAGTTCCTTTGGCGCTTAGATATTAAATGCTGTGAATTCACGGAAAACCAAAGCAACTGAGCTGATAAAGATATAAGTCAAAGCTTCCAAAGTAAAATATATATTGTTTTGCGAATATTTGTGGTGTTGTTTTTATTGTCAAAGAACATCAGAGTTTCACCTAAGTAAATAAAACAACAGAGCTCAAAGGGATTTTGTTGCTTGTTTTCTTTCCCCGGCACACTCACCGGAGGCTTATAACCATTATCCATAGGATACATGTAGTTGTGGAGCAGCCATCTAGTTAGGGGTGCCAGATAAAATACAGGATGCCCAGTTAAATTGAATTGCAGATGAAACACAAATAATGTTTTAGCCTAAGTACGTCCCAAACATTGCATGGGACATACTTATTCTCAAAAAATATTTATTGTTTATGTGAAATTCAAAGAAAGCTGTGCTTCTACATTTCTATTTGCTAAATCTGTCAACCCCTATATGGGGCCAATGTCCCCTGCCATGCTTGTCCCTCCACTCTGCCAGACAGTTTTAGCAAGGCAACAGAAAAAGGAAAGAAGCAGAGGCCACTCTGAAAAGACTTTGAAGCAATTAGAGCCAATGACTGCTGTCTTGCTTTTTATGAGGGAAGGCCTGGGACTGCTAGGAGATAAGTTCTGTAATAGGTTAGGTTTACCTCCAGACCCCTTTGAGCACCACCCTCTGCTTCTCAGGCCTTCTCTCTGCTGCTCAGAAACTGAGCAACTGTGGACAAATCCCTTATGTTCTCTAGCCTCAGTTTACCCATCCACAAAATGACAGTAGTCTTTAGGTGTTAGAGAGAGAAAAGAAAATAGGTGATGTGATGGGACTAACTTCTGTAGATATGATAGTTGGGCAAGATCTCAGTGAAGCTTTTTAACAGAAACTCGAATGATTAGAAGAAAGCAGCCATGTTCTCCAAAGAAGACACAATATAGATGGCCAAAAGAACATGAAAAGATGCTCAACATCACTAATTATCAGAGAAATGCAAATCAAAACTACAATGAGGTATCACCTCACACCAGTCGGAATGGCCATGAACAAAAAGTCTATAAACAATAAATGCTGGAGAGGGTGTGGAGAAAAGGGAACACTCTTGCACCGTTGGTGGGAATGTAAATTGATACAGCCACAATGGAGAACAGTATGGAGGTTCCTTAAAAAACTAAAAATAGAACTACCCTACGGCCCAGCAATCCCACCACTGGGCATATACGCTGAGAAAACCATAATTCAAAAAGAGTCATGTACCACAATGTTCATTGCAGCTCTATTTACAATAACCAGGACATGGAAGCAACCTAAGTGTCCATCAACAGATGAAAGGATAAAGAAGATATGGCACATATATACAATGGAATATTACTCAGCCATAAAAAAGAATGAAATAATGCCATCTGCAGCAACATGGATGTATCTAGAGATTGTCACACTAAGTGAAGTAAGTCAGACAGAGAAAGACAAATATCATATGATATCACTCATGTGGAATCTAATATTAAAAATGATACAAATGAAGTTATTTACAACACAGAAACAGATTTACAGACATCGAAAACAAACTTGTAGTTACGAAAGGGGAAACGTAGTGGGGAGGGATAAATCAGGAGCTTGGGATGAACATACACACACTATTATAAACAAGAAGGATGACTAATGGAGACATACTGTATAGCACAGGGAACTCTACTCAGTATTCCATGATAACCTACATGAGAAAAGAATCTAAAAGAGAATGAATACATGTATATGTATAACTGAATCACTTTGCTGTACACCTGAAACTAACACAACATGGAACATCAACTATACTCCAATAAAATTAAAATATTAAAAAAAGATAAACAAAGGAAAATTTCACTGATAAATCTTCTAACATAATGGCTTTATTCACAAAAATAAAAGATACTAGTACCAAGGGTGGGGGAAGAAAATAAGAAAGCAGCCATGAGAAGAGTGGGTGTGTGTGTGTGTGTGTGTGGGTGTGTGTGTATGTGTGTGTGTGTTTATGTCTGTGCAACTACAGATAAGATAGAGGAGATGAGGGCTAGATGGGACAATGAGTACCAAGTGTTTAATGGGGACAGAGGATTCCATACTGACATGTTTTTTTTAACAAAAGTAAAAGGAACCAGATTCAGAGTAAAGTTAAAACTTGACAATGGGAGCAAAGCAAGACTAATCTATAAATCACATTCCCTGAAGTTGATTTAAGTGGTGAACTGAAACGCATGCTAAGTGAGGAAGAAAATATAAAAACTGGGCATAAGCACAGCTTGAAGTTATGATCAAATTAAAGTTACAACAAATTTAACCCCACTGATAGTTGACATTGTGTATCTGAAGAAGGGCCGTGTTACGGACTGAATTGTGTCCCCCACTTCAAGTTACTATGTTGAAGTCCTAACTCACAATGCAATGATATATTTAGAAAAAGAACCTTTAGGGTGGTAATTAAGGTGAAATGAGGTCATAAGAGTGTGGTCCTAATCCAATAGGACTAGTAGCCTTATAGGAAGAGGAAGGGAGAAAGATCTTTCTTCCCAACTGCATGCGCTGAGGAAGGGCCATGTGAGGACACAGCAAGAAGATGGCCATCTGCAAGCCAGGGAGAGAGGCCTCACCAGAACCCAACCAGGCTAGCACCCGGATCCCAGACTTCTAGCCTCCAGAACTGTGAGAAAATGTATTTCTGTGTTCAAGCCACCCAGCCAATGATATTATTGTTATGGCAATCTAAGCAGACTAAGACAGAGTGAGAAATTAAAATATGTTTAGAGGAACACTCACACACGCATTTTAAGAGCCTTATTGTGTGAAAAGTCTACAGTTATTTAATATCAAGTAGAATATAGAGCGAGAAAGAGAAATGAAGTCAGTGAGATAGACAAAAACAACCTAGTAATTAATGGAATAAATAACCAGGAATGAAGCCTCTTTTCCAGCGTTGGGACCAGCCTTGGGTTTACCAGGTTCCCAAATGAAAGGAAATGATCGTGGGAGATCAGCCGTCTCATGTGGAGGGCACAACTGAATGAGCAAAGGCAAATGTGCAGCACGGGGAGAGTACCCAGCGCCAGTTAGAAACATCTGAACCCTAACTTTGAAAAATTCCAAGACCTTTAGTATATTAATTCATCCATTCTCGTTATTCTTTCTCTTAGGTTTTAAAGAGAAAAAACAAGGCACAACCCCTTGTCCAAGGTTCATTCATTCAAGATTTCATGTCAGGGAATGGGAGTATTCAAGATTTAATGATGTGGAGATTCCTGCTCACAAAAATGCTCAGTTCTGTAGGAGAGATGTTCAGAAAATCTGAGCAATGCAAAGCTGGTTTTGCAAAAACACTGGATAAACAACTGTCGTAAGACTGGATGGATGGATGGATGGATGGATGGGTGAATGGGTGAGACAGTGATTGTTACAGACGTTCACAGAAGGGCTAGAGTCCTGATGCCAGCCTCTGGCTGTGTTCAATCTATTTGAGCACAGGCATTGATCATTCTCTGACAAACTGATAACATCCTGTGTATGGCTCCTCTACTATGAGCATCTAAGAAACATGAACATCTTATTTGCTTTTGTTTTCCCAAAAACCTAGCCTTGTCACCATGAACTGGGACTCTGACAATTCCATTGACTCTTGAGCTGTCTTGTTCTCCCTGTCACTACTGGGGGTCTGTTTAATGAACTCATTCATTTATTCATTCAATAAACAGTTATTAAGTGCTCGCTACATGCTGTGTATTGCTCTAAGTTCTGTGGCTACATTAGAAAGCAAATGTGCTTATGTTCTGCTGAGAAAAAAACAGAAAATAAACCAAAAAATAAAACATATAGTACATCAGAGAGTGATAAGTGCTATGGAGAAAAGTAAAGCAGGGAAGAGGGGCAGAGCAAGCCAGAGCGGGGCGGGGGGTAAGATGTTTAAAAATGTGCTCAGGGAAGACTCACCAGGAAGGTGACCTGTGAGCAAAGACCTGGAGGAGTTGGAGTGGCCCACACAGCTCTCTGGGGTAAAAGTGCTCCAGCCAGAGGGAAGAACCAAGCTCGGATATCAGAGTGTGCCTGGAATGAAAAGGAAAACAGTAGATGGACCACTGCATCAGGACAAAGGAAGGGGAAGACAGAGGATATAATGTCAGAAAGAAGAGGGGAAGGGAGAGTCCCATGGAGGGCCCTGTCGGTCCTGGTAAGGATTTTGGCTTTTTTTTTTTAACTTTTTAATTAAAATGGTACCAACAAACTTATTTACAAAACAGAAACAGTCACAGATGTAGAAAACAAATTTATGGTTACCAAGGGGGAAAGGGGAGGAGGCGAGGGATAAATTGGGAGACTGGAATTGACATATACACACTACTATATATAAAATAGAGAACTAATATGTATCTACTGTATAGCGCAGGGAACTCTGTTCTATACTCTGTAATGACCTATATGGGAATAGAATCTAAAAAAGACTGGATATATGTATATGTATAACTGATTCACTTCGCTGTACAGCAGAAACTAACACAGCATTGTACATCAACTATACTCCAATAAAAACTAATTTAAAAATTTTTTTATTATTGAGGTATAATTGACATGCAACACTGTATTAGTTTCAGGTGTATAACGTAATGATTCGATATTTGTACACACTGTGAAATGACCACCACAATAAGTCTAGTTACCATCCATCACCACATTAAGTTACAAGTTTTTATTTCTTGTGATGAGTACTTTTAAGATCTACTCTCTCAGCAACTTTTGAATATGCAATATAATATTAACTATAGTCACCATGCTCTGTTTTACACCCCCATGACTTATTTATTTATTTATTTTTGTTTTTGTTTTTGTTTTGAGGTGCGCGGGCCTCTCACTGTTGTGGCCTCTCCCATTGCGGAGCACAGCCTCCGGACGCGCAGGCTCAGCGGCCATGGCTCACGGGCCCAGCTGCTCCACAGCATATGGGATCTTCCCGGACCGGGGCATGAACCCGTGTCCCCTGCATCAGCAGGCGGACTCTCAACCACTGCGCCACCAGGGAAGCCCAACTTATTTCTTTTATAACTGGAAGTTTGTACCTCTTGATCCTCTTCACTCATTTCACCCACTCTCCCAACACCCCTCCCCTTTGGCAACCACCAACGTGTTCTCTATATCAATGAGTTTTGTTTTGTTTCATTTGTTCATGTTTTATTTTTTAGATTTCACATAGAAGTGAAATCATACAGTATTTGTCTTTCTCTGTATGACTTATTGCACTTAGTATATTACCCTCAAGTTCCATCCATGTCATTGCAAATGGCAAGGTTTCATTCTTTTTTATGGTTATATTCCATTGTATGTATATCTATATCTATCTATCTATCTATCTATCTATCTATCTATATCACATCGTCTTTATCCATTCATCTGTTGATGGACATTTAGGTTGCTTCCATATATTGGTTATCGTAAATAATGCTGCAATGAACATAGGGGTGCCTATAACTTTTCAAAGTAGTGTTTTTATTTTCTTTGGATAAATACCCAGAAGTGGAACGGCTCGATCATATGGTAGTCCTATTTTTATTTTTTTGAGAAGCTCTTCATAGAGTTTTCCATAGTGGCTGCACCAATTTACTTTCCTATCAACAGTGCCCTGCGTTTCCTTTTTTCCACATCCTTGCCAATACTTGTTATTTCTTGTCTTTTTGATAATGTCCATTCTAACAGGTGTGAGGTGATATCTCATTGTGGTTTTGATTTGCATTTCCCTGATGATTAGTAAGAGAAGGTGGTGACTCCAACCAGGTGTTAGTGGCAGAGGTGGCGAGAATATTAGATTTTAAATATCTTTGGGGAGTAGAGTCGATAGGACTTGCTGGTGGTTCGGATGTGGGGTTTTAATGAGGAGATTTCCATTATGTTCCCAAGCACCCCTGGTATAAATAGTGGCTTGCTAAATGGCATCTTCTGCTGAGGGCCCTCCTTTGATTGGTTGGCCCAGTTTGAACTGGGATCCTTCCAGTCCCACAAGTCCCCTTCCCACCCCCACAATCATAACTGTGATTAGGATTGATGGGTCTCCCCATCCCTACAGCATCCACTGACCTGTCACCCTTTTTTTTTTTTTCTTTTTTTTGGCGGTACGCGGGCCTCTCACTGTTGTGGCCTCTCCCGTTGCGGAGCACAGGCTCCGGACGCGCAGGCTCAGCGGCCATGGCTCACGGGCACAGCCGCTGCGCGGCATGTGTGATCTTCCCGGACCAGGGCACGAACCCGTGTCCCCTGCATCGGCAGGCGGACTCTCAACCACTGCGCCACCAGGGAAGCCCGGCCTGTCACCCTTTTTGCCAAGCCCAGCCCAGGGTCCATCCTATAACTCTCCATTTCCTACCTCTCCTTGCCTGCATTTAGGTTCCCATAAGAATGGAAAATATGGGTCTGAAGGAAGAAAAGGCTCTATCTAGATGAAAATGGGTCCAAGTGGGGCAATTCCAAGCCAGGATAACTGTTAAGGGAAAGCATTGGACCATGTACTGTAGCCCTGAGACGATCAGAACAGCAAGACCAGACATTGAAAATCAGCACCTTTCTAGTTTTCTACCCACCATCTGTTTCCAGATTTCAAGGCATTTGGGTTCAAAATGAGATGTCTGCAGTTGCCATCTGAGAACAAGAATAGATAAAATATCTAAAGAGAGTGGCTCTTGCAAACTGTTAATCTTATTTATGATTGTTTAAGCAACAAAGAAAAGCAGAAGGGACAAAAGAGAGAAGGGAAGAAAGAACAAAACAACAAAAAAAGAAAGATTGGTTCTTTCCCATTAGCTATTTTATAGAAACCAGCAATGGGTTATAACCACATGCTACACTATTTACCTAACTTTCAAAAAGAATCCAAGCCATCAACCCCTTGTATACTATCTTATGATTTAAATCAGTACATTTTTTATGGCAGCAATTAAGAACTCCTCTCAGAGAATGAGGCTGAGCCTGCTAAGTCTAACCAAATCATTTTTTTAGTATTAAAACATACACTGCATAAATACTTTGGAACACAGTTGATGCAATATATCCTGACTGCTTTTCAAATTCCTGATCAGGATTTGCAGACATCCAGAAATGCCGGGGGTGAGGATGGGGGGCTA
>NW_006797957.1:267935-283846 GCF_000442215.2 Lipotes vexillifer | reverse complement strand
GGGGCTAGGGGGGGGGGGCTATGTGCACGTGTTGTCATTTTAAAGGATCCAATGCTATAATTCTCTCACGTGGAAAATTTCCACTGACTTCAGATTTGCTAGTATGAACCACCAGATCCTCAAAGATTGTGCTAGGGCAATTTGGAGGCATACTTCCAACCTCCTGGTGGAATAAATTATAATATGCAAGGAAGTAGTTATTTTCTAGGGCTTGTTGTGTTTTTATTCCTCCCCCAAACAAAATGCAAAAACCATCACAAATTAAATAGATTCCTCAAGGTCTGAAGGAGGCTTCTCAGGCTGCTTTTTGTACACTCAGTGGCATGTCGCGACAGATGTTAAAGGGCCAGCCCCAAAAGGAGAGTGTTTTAGAGATAAGATGTGAAATGGAAGCAGGGGACTTGAAGGTTTTCCCCTCAAGAGATTTTGATAATGAAGTGACATGGTGGGTGAGCATTAATCTCAGCCCCTTCCTAACCTCTTTGTGTGTCTCCCTCTGAGGTCTTTCAGTTCCCAGAGTAGCAGGTTCAACAGAATGCTAGCTCCCTAGAACCTACCCACTTTTCCCCCCACCTTCATTATTGAAAGAATCTTTTCAAACAGCTATTATGATGATGGACTCTCCCACCAGGTGCTACGCTTCACCTATGTCCCTGAGGAGTACCTCTTACCTGTTTTTCCTACAGAGGCTGAAGTGGCTAGATTCACTGTCCAGTAGAGGAGGTGGCACTGCTCCTGATATGTTGAATTTGTGGAACTGAGACTTGGAACTCAGAACTCTGAAACTGCATCTGGACAGCATCTCTACACACGGCTCCCTTAGACCCTCACAGAGGCAGGCACGGGGCCCATGAAAGTCATAACGTCTCCACGTGCCTGCCGGCTCTAGCCTTCATTTATGAACAAAAGATATCACCCCTGATGACCAGCCTCCCTTTCATACTGTATGCTGCACATAATTTGGAGGTCATAGGACTGGGGTGGCCCAGGGACACCTGCAATAGCTCTGGGAAAGTCCCTCCCTCATTCACATTTGCCACCATCTGTCCAGCTCTGGTCCTGACCCTCTCTTTACCCTGCTTATCAGAAACACAGGATGGCGGTTGGGTTTGGGGGTGTCCATCCACTCACATGCCATTTGTAGGATCTGCCCCTGCCTAAGGCCACTGCCTCAGGGCCTGTTCTAATGTCTATGCTTGTGCCTAATGAGAATGTGCATAACAGATAGCTTATTCAAAACCTAAAATCTAGTTAGTGAGGCAACAGGAATTAATAGGCTCCATATTCTTTTACCTACCTCTGGCTAGAAATGATAACCGAAGCCAGAAGTTACAAGCTTCAGTGAGCAGATTAATGAGAAAACTGGAAAGCTTGGGAGGCAGTCAACACAGGTAGTTTGAGTAGACAAATCTTTCAGTTAGAAATTACATCTTGATAAATGGTTAAGAAAATTATTATTGAATATTTACATACCAGTTACCATAATGTAAGCTGCATCAATCCATTGTCTGTACTTAAAGTTTCTGCCTAAGCCTATTTCTTACTGCAAAGAGATTTCTTGTGATATTAAAAAGTTTGTTTTAAGAGTTCTAAGAACTGTTATGGCTTTGAAACTATAAATGTTCACTATGGGAAACTACATATGTTGTGGTTTGTAGTAGAAAACAGTGTATGTTTACTTTTCTAATCTATGTTGGTCATTGGAGGTTGATATAAACCACCAATCTTGTTCACTGCTCTCAATCTAATGTACTCAACCACTGTAAAAGGGCTGTGCTATATCTCTTAAAATTAAAACATAGCTAAAGGCATTCCTGCTCATAAAGATTTATCTTACAATTATAATTAAGGTGTTGATAACAGTGTATCTTTTAAACAGAATGAGAACAAGATATGGCACGTTAGTGACAAGATTCTAGGGATTCTATTGTTTTCATTTCAGAAAAACTCTGTCTTCTATATTTACTTTTTAAATAAACAAGTAGGTAAGTTGAAAAATGAAGAAAATCACTCCAACGGTAATTGTCATGACAACCTGATTAAGATGAGAATATGGGCGGGTGGGACTGTGCTCAAAAATACCTAACACAGAGGGTAGCCTATGCAAGGGGATTGATAGATGCAGACTCAATCTGACGTGCAACAATCCAAATTCCTTTATACTAAAGTTAGTGGTTACCAACCACATCCTCTGGAATGTTATCTAACCCCACCCCAGTCCTAAAATTTCCTTTTTATCCTCAAGAGGAAGCTATGGAAAGGAGGTCTACCATGTGAGGTGTCCCAGGAAGAGGAGAGGTGCGCTGTTTCTTCTCCAACTCACATCACCTCTCTTTGTCCCTACAGGAGCCTTTCCCAGGTCCCATTGCCATGAGCCTGGTTTACGATGCTTGTGCTGCCCTTGTGAGTACCTTCCTCTTCTTGAATCAGAGATCCTCAGTCCACAGGCATTCCGTACCCCCCGAAATTTTCATACCTGTCTTGTAGAGCCACAGATGTGCTGCCCAGATTCTCCTTCAAGGGAGGATTTGATGGGATAGCTGGCAGCAGTCGTGTGCCAGCTGTCAGCTGTTTTGGGGTCTGCCTCAGCTGCAGAGACCCTCCTCCCCGAGGTCACCCTCTTTCCCGACGGCCCACAACCCTTGCCTGAGACAGCTGCCCACTTGAGCATGACTCCAATGGGCACTATTCACTCCAACACTCCTGGTGAAATTGGCCCAGGCCTTTTGGGCCTGCATCACAGCTGGGCTTCTTCCTCTGCCCAATCTGCTCCCGGGTCCCCCCCTCTACAGGTGTTGAACC
This sequence comes from Lipotes vexillifer, assembly GCF_000442215.2. Lineage (NCBI taxonomy): Eukaryota > Metazoa > Chordata > Mammalia > Artiodactyla > Lipotidae > Lipotes > Lipotes vexillifer. Next base: position 281,044 of record NW_006797957.1, on the reverse strand, counting down.
CAGTGAGCATATTGCTCTGGAAACTCCAGCTCAGTATCTGTTTCTGAAGAGTCCAACCTGAGATGGCTGTTAGGTATTTCAATCTCGTCATGAGATTACTGCCAAATGATCAACCTGACAAATTCAGGTGAAGGGAGAGGAAAGTCTAGAAGCTCATTAGCCTACATCAGTGGTCCTAAATATTTTAGCCTTTAGAAATAGAACCCTTTCTTCAAATTATGACACCATAAAGCAGAATCAAGTGGGGCGTCTCAGTTGAAACTTCTGTGGCAGGCCACAGAGTCCTAGAGAGATGAAAATCAATGGACCGAATAAATCAGTGGTTCCCAACCCACATCAGGCATCAGAATCCACTGGGGACATTTAAAAAATACAAATATCTGGCCCTTACCCCTGAGATTCAGTTTCAGTGCTGTAAAAGTCCTTCAGGTGAATCTAATAGACAGCTTGGGCTGAGAACTCATGACCTCTAAGGCATTTTTACCCTCTGCAGGTCTGTCATCCAGAACACAAGATGGCCCTTTCTCCAGTATAAACATTTAATACAAGGCCTCTACCATCCAAGGCTAAAGAGCCAATCTAGCCTTTACATTAATAGAGGGATTTATTTTTAATTACTTATTAATATCACTGGCTATATTCTCCTCCAAAAATCAAACAAAAGAATTGACAGATGAGCTAATGTCCCTTCTGACCTCCCTCCACCCCAGCATAAAAGGGCTTCTCCTAATACTCCTGGATCCCATTTTTTCCTCTGCTGCCATACATCCTAGAACTCCTAGGACCCACAGGCCCCAAAGCTCCCCAAAAGAGAAGACGCTGTCTAACTATGGGGAGATCCCTCGCTGGCCTTACCTGTCTTCCCAGGGGCCAAATCCACAGAAAGCTTCAGTAGGACTCCTGGCTTTGTTGTTATGCAGAACCCCATTTCAAGAGTCAAATTGCATTTGTTCTCGTTTACCCTCCTGAAGCTGGAGACAGATAGATGCACAGAGAATCCTTCTCAATTGGCTGTCCTGACTTTCACCTTTTTTATAGCAAATTTTCATTTTCTACAGTTCTCAAATATATATATGTTGGCCCTATGTTTATTCTCCCAAACTACCTAAAAATTGGTACGATTGAATTTCCTCTAGTTGTTTGTAAAAGAGCACCCATTTTTTTTTAGAATTTGGTTGCTTCTCTTTATAGATGCCTTTTTGAATACTTGATCTTCAATGTTTTTTTTTGTTTTTTGTTTTTCTGGTTAAAGTTGATAGCAAGTGTTAAAGTAGTTTGTACAATGCCTAAGATTATTCATGATCAACTGGTACTCAAGGATCCTTCAATTTTTGGTCAATTTATAATTTCCACTCCATTTAGTGCTAGGAAAATAGGAGTTCCCTGATCACCCCTTTTGCTAAGAGTCCCTCTCTTAGGAAACCTGGATATACCCAATGATCTCATCTCCAATTTGATCACAACACTGATGCGAGCAGAACTGTGAGAATAGAGTCCAGTAAAATCGTTTGGATTCTAAAGAACCAACATATGCTGAACACCTAATACCCTCCCTAGATATATATATATGCACTTATGTATATGTTCATAAAGAACATAAGGTATTATTTTGTGGGTACTATATAAAAGTGCTAAATATATATATACACAGACATATATTTCAGTAATTTGTACTCAACAGTATATAAATATCTGATTCATTTTAAAAATAAATATTTATTGAAAATAATATACACTAAGAGAAAGGCACAAATCGTTAGTGTATAGCTCAAAGAATTTTCGCAAGCTGAACATTCCCCCAGTAACCAGCACCAAAATCAAGAAATACAATATTACTATCACCAAAGAATCCTGCCTATGTCCTCTCCCTGTTTCTAGGCCCCAGTCACTAACCTAAATGTATCATCTTATATTAGTTTTGCTTGTTTGTGTACTTTATGTCAATGGAATTACAGAGAGTGTGTTCTTTCGTGACTACTTTCTTTCAATATTATCCTTGTAAGAGCCATCCATGTTTTGTATGGTAGCAAGAGTTTGTTCATTTTCATTGATTGAATATAAGAGAAATCATTTACTCATTCTACCACTGACGGACATTTGTTTGGCGGGGGGGTGGGGGGAGTGCTTATTATGAATACATTTGCCACCCACTCTCTTATACATATGTATGTATGTATATGTATTTTGGCATGTGTATGTAAGTATTTCTGTTGAGTATGTGTCTGGGAATGAAACTGCTAAATGATAAAATATACATATATTCAGCTTGGTAGATACTGCCAAACACATTTTGAAAATGATTGCACCAACGTATATTCAGAAGTATATGAGAGTTCCAGTTGTTCCACATCTTCGTCAACATTTGGGTTTTATTTTGTTTTTTGTTTTTCTTTTTTGCGGTACGCGGGCCTCTCACTGCTGCGGCCCCTCCCGTTGCGGAGCACAGGCTCCGGACGCGCAGGCCCAGCGGCCATGGCCCACGGGCCCAGCCGCTCCGCGGCACGCAGGATCCTCCCGGACCAGGGCACGAACCCGCGTCCCCTGCATCGGCAGGCGGACTCCCAACCACTGCGCCACCAGGGAAGCCCAACATTTGGTATTTTTTTGTCAGTCTTGTTATTTTCATTCTAACCATCCTGGCAGATAAGTAGTGGTATCTCATTATGGTTTTAATACACCTTTTCCCTGAATATTAATAAGGGTGAGCACTTTTTAATAAGTTTATTGGACATTTGGATATCCACTTTTTTTTTTTTTTTTTGCGATACGCGGGCCTCTCACCGTTGTGGCCTCTCCCATTGCGGGGCACAGGCTCCGGACGCACAGGCTCAGCGGCCATGGCTCACGGGCCCAGCCGCTCCGCGGCATGTGGGATCTTCCCGGACCGGGGCACGAACCTGCGTCCCCTGCATCGGCAGGCGGACTCTCAACCACTGTGCCACCAGGGAAGCCCTGGATACCCACTTTTATGAAGACTTCCTTCAAGTCTTTTGCCTATTTTAAAGCTTCAGTTAATTAAGACAATGTGTATTAGCATAAGGATAGACAAATAGATCAATAGAAAAGAACAGAAATTCCACACATATACTATCAGTTGATTTGAAATAAAGCTGGAAGTGATAAAAAGTGGGGAAAAAATGTTTCTACAGTAAATCATGTTGGGTCAAAAGGATATTCATATGGAAAAATATACATTTTAACCCCTACCTCACATCATAATCAAAAATAAATTCTAGATAGACTGTAGATTTCACTGTGAAAAGTAAAACAATAAATTTTTTTAAGAAAACAAAGAATAATGACCATGCCGAGTGAAAAGATTTTATAAACAGGATATAAAAAGCTCTAAGTATAAAGTGATAAATTAAAGTACTTTAAATTTCTGTTTATCAAAAGGCACCATTAAGAGAGTGAAAAGGCAAGCCACAAAAGGTACTTACAAGAAATATATTGGGTCAGCTAAAAAGTTTGTTCCGGTTTTTCCATAACATCTTGCAGAAAACCCAAACAAACGAATTTTTTGCCAACCCAGTATTTAACAAAAGACTCATATCCAGAACAGATTCTGTTAACTGTTGCATATTATTCCATAGTATGTATGTCATAGCTTATATTTATCCCCTAGTTTTGATCATTTACTCTGTTACTAATAGTTCACTATTTTAAAACAGTGTGGTAATTAATACACTGGTACATCTTTGAGTGTTTCCCTAATGAATTACCCAGAAGTGGATTGCAGAGTCATGAGATGAAGCAGGGTTTCAAGCCACAAAGGCCAATGGAAAGATATTTCTTCCCAGATGGGTTTTCTCCCATCTTGCAAATCTCACCCGGAAACTGTCTGCACTCTCTTGGCTGGGGCCCTGCCCAATTTTTTGTCCTTGAGGAGAAGACAAGAATTCTGATGAGGGGGGATTAAAGGACATAAGAAAATGTTTAGGCAAGAGAGCTTCCCAATATTCTCTCAAAGATCTTCTTGGCTTCTCAGCGTTCTGAAAGAAATTATATTTATGATGTAGGTATTGACTTGAGCAGTATATCTTGTATGTCAATGGTTGGTAAGTATCCTGAGGTCTTTTGAAATAAGGAACTTATCAAATACAAACTTCAACTAAATGATAAATTTTTTTGGTTCCTAAGGAGGGATTGGACGTCTCTGTATTTTCAGCATTATTTACTGAAAGTATTTTTCAAATACATATTAATCTACTTTCCTGCTTTGGTAAGTACAATATCCTGACTATAGTTGATTATTTCTTTACAGGTATAAAATCTTAAGATACTCATGGCCATAATTTGAACATTAATCTCATCATACATGGCATTGATATAGAAAGTGTCCCTGGCACATTGTGCCCTAGAGTAGACTATAAACTTCTTAAAGGCAAGGACCACATTCAAATTCTGATTCTGTCAGGTACAAGGTTTGTGTTCTTGAGTGGGAGTATCTGATTCCCGGCATTCCCATCTGCAAGCCGGAAGAGACGGCCTAACACACAGGTAGGTTGTTGGAAGAAAATAAGTTCCTAGTATATAGTGGCATGGCACATAGTAGGACTCAGTGAATGTTCCTTTCACTTTTCTGAAATAATTTTTTCCCAAATTAAATTTAAATGAGTGTAGATGAGAATGAATATTTTTGATACTAACGCATAAAGGATAAGAAATAAGCCTAATATAATTTTTTTGCCTTGTGAATTCCATCTCATTTGAAAGTGAGGTGGCACAGAGAATTCCAGCATACTAAGATTTCTAATTATTTGGTTCCCATTAGTAATCAGGCAAACTTTCAGGCAGGCAACTTGGCAAAATGTGTCACATTTCCTTTGCCCCAGCAATCTCACTCTACTAGGTTAACCTAAGGAAGTAATTGAGCATGAACAAAGAATGAATGAACAAGGATATTCACTGTAAGATTGTCTACAATATTAAAACATCAAAAACAACCTAAATCCTCATCAACAAGAGATGGGTAAAACACATTTTAGATCATCCATACAGCAAAATATTATGAAATCTTTAGAAATAACAACATAGCTTCATATTTATAGACGTATAGGATGCCCACAAAATCTTGTCGAGTGAAAAAAGCAAATTACAAAATAGTGTATATTAAACACTTTATTCCATTTTGGTTAAAAAGTGTGTATCTGTATGTACGTATGCATAGAAAAAAAGTCTTGAAAAATACACACCAACATGCTTATATGTTTATCTACATGTGGTAGGATTATGAATGATTTTCTCTTTCTTCTTAATACCTTTGTGTTTTACTGTATTCTTTTACAATAAGTATGCACTATTTCTATAATCAAAAAATACTAAGGCTACTTTTATTTTGAAGATTTTTAAAACTTAGTTGCAAAAAAATGCCAACTGATAACTCTGTACTAAAAAAATTATAAAAACGCCTCTCTCTATGGATCTTATCTCATTCATCCTCAAACAGAAGGGAGAAGTTTCGTTATTGCTGTATGTAGCAGGGTTTCTCAACTTTGGCACTATTGACATTTTGGGCTGGATAATTCTTTGTCGTGGGACATTATCCGGTGCTTTGTAAGATGTTTAGCAGTATCACTGACCTCTATTCACTAAATGCTAGTAACATACATCACTCCATCCCCACCAAGTTATCCAAAAATGTCTCCAGATATTGCCAGATGTCACCTAGGGGCTAAACTGCCCTGGTTGAAAATCAATGCTCTAAGGAAACTGGAGACCTGGTTTAAACCCCATGTTTGTTACTTACTAGTTGGGTGATTTTCAACTTCTCTGGGCTTCCATTTCCTCATGACTATGTCATCTTTAAGATATCTGTGATCCTGAAACCTATAGTTTTATGGGTTTGCAGAAAATCAATGGATCCAAAGGGAAAGTGGTTGGTCCAGAGTTACGCAAAAAGCCAAAAGTACAGGCAGAAATGTAGCTAGGTCTCCCGACTACAATCATGCACTTATCCGTTCATTTGTGTGACAAATATTTACTGAGTGCCTACTATATCCCAGGCACTGTTATAGGCACTGGGAAACAGTAATAAACAAGAAAATGAGATCCTTGATTTTATGGAGCTTACCTTCTATTGAGAGAAGCAAATGGTAATCATGTAGGGTAATAAAAAGGAGCATTTTAGATAAGTCACATTAAATAGGTAACATGGTAATGGATGGCCACCGCAATGGTGTTAAGGAAAGCAAGCAACATTAGATAAGGTGGCCTGGGAAGACCCCCAGAGGAGTTGATACTTGAACTAAGATCTGAAAGATAATAAGGACAGAGCCAAGCAAAATTCAGTGGGAAGAATGTCCTAGTCAGAGGGAATCAAAGTGCAAAAGCAGTGAGATGGAGAAGAGCCTGGAACTGTGTTAATGATATTTAATAGCAATTCGTACATGACAGAAGATTACAAAGGAAACAATGTCAACTTATATTATTAGTAACATGGAGAAAAGGTAAGTGGAAAAGTAATCTCTAATTTTTCCATAGTATCAGTAGAATGATTATAGTAGAAATTAAATCCAGAAAAAGCCTTCACATCATGCCCTTCCTTAATAATGCAACTGAAAAATTGTGTCTGGAGAAATTCTGGAAACAAATGTTCCCCAAAGTTCACCAATGCCTTCCTATCACCATTTAGTACTAGGAGGGGGGGGTGCCAAAAAGTGTCTACTGAATCGCTAAAGCAATAATTTGAGGGGATAATCTTTTTGGTGGTTGGTATGCTCAGGGGGAACGGGTCCAGCAGATTAAATGATAACTAGATTTAGTTGACAATTTGCTTTGAGTAAAATGTCGGGCTTGTAAATAATTTAAAAATAGCCTGTCATTCAATTGAAGCGTGTCCTTTAAGAAATTTTAATCGATGCAAAACACATTTCTCAAACACAAGCCTCTAACCCCTGTGAAACCAGCTATCGGTCTAAACAAAAAGCTGTAACACACGGTCAGGAGAGTGTGTGCAATGGTTATGAAGGAGAGTGAACTGAGCTACAGCCCCAGAATCCAATATATGACAATATCCTGCAACTGAGGAATTAGTTATTTTGACAACATGTAATGTGGAAACACACCACTTGTTCAGCTCTTTTTGCTCAAGGGCACAGAGAAGCTGAGGTTTCAATCCATTCATCAGAAACAATCAACATGCACATAAACTCTGCATTTTGGCTGCAAATGGGTTGTCTATTTGTTGTATTTGCCAAAAGCTCAGCATTACAGAGAAAGAAAGAGGGAAGGAAAGGTGGAGGGAGAGGGAAAACATAATAACTCTGAAATTAGGGTATATGGTCACCTTGAGAAGACAAACTCAAGGACAAAGAGGTACAGCACAGGATTTGGGGGTGGGGGAATCTCTCCTGACTCCCACGCTGTCAGTAAGCTAAGCTCAACTCCTTTCTACCTGGTCATCCATGTTGAAATGGGGAAAAACAGATTATTCCAAATGCGAGCGGAGCAGATAGCCACCTTTTCCGGGCCAGCTGCTTTCCCTGGGGACAGCAGGAAGCAAAGGCAGTGGCTGCGCCTCCTTTGTGCTCCTTCCCAGAGCTGCCCAAACCCGCACTGCTGGGTCACACGGCCTGGTGGCCTTCCCTGACTCAGCTGTCCTTTTCCCGTAGAACTTTTTATCAAAGGAAACCAATCATTGTTCAACCCACAGTGCCAAGGAGATGCAGCAGCAAAACCCCAAGGACAATAAAAAGTTCTGTTTCTTTAGACTGAAACTCCTGGAGAAAATTTTTTTTTTTTTTCCCTGCTTAGATCTGGAGGTCTTTGCTTTCTTCTTCTTTTTCTTTTTTCTTTTCTTTTTTTTTTTTTCCAAATATTGAAATAGATTATGAAGACATCATCCCAGCATGGTAGCTCCAGTTTAGGAAAGAAACCAGCACAAGGACACCTCTAAGTGTTTCACTGAAGTTGGCTTGGTGTTTGTTTTTAATGAATTGATAATCATTGATTATCAAAACATATATGTATTGATTTTATCCCTTAAATCGTAGATACTAAATAATCTGCAAAGCTGTTAATTCTGGATAGATTTAAAGATAATAGATAATGATGCATTATTCATAAATGTACAGCAGGATATCCATTATACAACTCTTAATCTCCAGCAATATCATTTTCATATTCATCTGTTATGATTTTACTTAAACCAGATTGTCAAAATTTTTTGAAGTGTTGATTTTTAAAATCTGCCCTTATAAAACATCAGTTCCTCCTCTCAGTCTAATGCAGCCATGGAGACTGCATGAGGTTATAGCTTCCTTCCCTCCATGCCTGGCCCAGTTTACACATAGCCACACTCACAAAGCCATGTGTACATGCTGCTTAGCTGTGCCATTGACGTTGAATGGTTTCCAGCCTGTCTTTGTCCCAAGGTCAACCAGAATTAAGCCCCACTTTTTGTCTTCATGTAGGACGTTTTCTTCATTGGTAAGCTTATTTAAATTCCTTTGCAGATATTGAACTAAATCTGCTCAGGCTGTAGCCTCCTGGGGCCTTTCACTCAGGGCTAAGTATAAATAAATACTCATATAGGACAGCCTTTGATGAAACATTAAAGATGTCTCTGGTTATACAGTTTCTAGATTCTCTATTTTCTCTATGAAAAATCCATGGTGGTAGAGAGAACCTTAGCCACAGGAAGGGAATAGATTTCTAAATTGCTGCCTATGGACCCCCTGGGACTTAATGGCACAGGGCAAAGAAGCAGCTGATCTTGGCAAAGGAAGCAAGTTAAATAAAATTAGCCACTAAATCATCTCCCCTTAAAATACCAGCTGTCAACTCCCTCCAACATTTATGAATTTGGGGGCACGTTACTGTCATATTGTGTCTCACCCAGGACAAGTAGCATTGCTCCTTTCACTTGGGAAAGCGTCCCTAGTTCCCCACACAGAAGAGGCTAAAGCAAAGGGTTTGACTTTTTTCTTTCACCTCCATTTCCCTGTCATATGTACAAGAAAGAGCCCAGTCCAGGCCAACCAATATTTATTTGCTCTAATGATTGGAATTGTTGCTTGTTTTTAAAATACGCTCCCAGTCATCCCTTCAAAGACTGGGACTGCTGGTTCCTACAGAAGATTATGCACGTGCCTTTTGGGAACTACCATCTGCTCAAAAAAGTGAATATGCTGATGGAGATGGAGGATGGGTCTGGATGAGCAGAAATAAGACAAAGGTGGGAATCTTGCAGATCTGCAGAGGGTACTGTAACCCTCTCCCATAGCTCACCAATGGGATCAGACCTCTGCAGCTTCCAGAGAGAGTCTGGTGGCACTTGGCAAGGACACTGAAACTTCAAGGTAGAGCTCTCCATCCAGGTGAAAATGGGAGACCTGCAATAACAGCTAAAAAGCTAACCTTAGCCAGACACTGCACTAATTGCTTTATAAGTATTATCTCACTGAATGTTCGGAACAACTGTCAGCATGGATAATACTACAGCTGCATTTTAAAAACGAGTAAACTGAACAGTTAAGCAGTTGGCCACACTCCTGTCCTGGGAAGAAGCACCATATAGCCTTGCAAACGGTGTGAGGCATCCTCCCTCCCCTCGACACGAGGGCGACCAGCAAACCACAGTCACCTCCTGGCCTCAATCATTCCTCCCCAAGCTGAAAGCATGTGCTTCCAGCTGCACAGAGATCCTTCCAGGCTTGCGCGAGTCCTTGAATCATTGCTAGGCAGGTCCTCTAGGGAGAATCAGCTGGAATCACATGGGAATCACAAGGCTCACAGGGGAATCTTAGGAGAAAACACTGTGATGAATCTTACAAAGTCCTTCTCCTTACACCTGCACACAGCTTTTTGAAACCAGAGGGAAGAACTTGAATGAGATCAAACACAGGCTAGCTATTTTACTCCTAATTTCTACCCAACTACATCTTTTGGCTGGAGCCCAGGTGAAATTCCTATTACACTTTACAGGAACAAAACCATGAAGCTTTTCTCTTATGTTTTTGTTGCTTCTAAAAAATAAAAAGAAATCTTACAAAGCAGAGTCCATAACAGGCACTTAAAGACCATATGTTGGCTCATTAAAATAGTAAATTTTTTGTTATCATTTATTTAAAAATACATGAAGCTTTTCCACTGTGCCTGGATAAGAACTCTGTATAATCCATAGAACACCACGATCTTTACCGTTCCAAAAACATGCAAAATATCAGAATACAAACAGGCTAAATCCATACTCCACAAACCAATTAAAGGACCTGAAGGGAGTCCTTTAAGTTAAGGACTCCCTGAAGGGAGTGAGCCAGAAGAGCTGGTACAATTCAGGCTGGAAAAAAAAAAATCTACTTTTTTACTCAAGTATAATAAAAATTATAATGCTTTACTCTTTTTACTCTTATAAAGAGCTTTCCAATGATATTATTTTGCTTGAGCTTCACAAGGCAACAAAGGGAGTTGTGGTCATCCACATTTCCAGATTTAGGCCGGCTAAGTGACTGTCCAAGGTCATAGTGAGAAGTGGAGGGAACTCAGGCTGTATATGGCCAATTATTTGACTAATCCAAGAACATGGAAGTCATCGGGATTTTTCTGCTTGAATTTTTATCACAAGAGCTGGTCGCTGACACAAATGAAAATACACACTCATAAGTGGCCTTTGCCCTCGACTCCATCTGGGCCCAGATGGAAGTTATGTGCACATATGTCTGCACTCCTCCGGCCACATTTCCAGTTACCCCATAGGAGGTGAAGATAGATAGGGGAGGACAGGCTGGTGAGAGAGCCTCAAGAAGGGCTCCTTGAAGAAAAGTAGGGAAGAGCTGATAATGCAGGGAGATTTCCCTCCACCTTCCCCTCCTGGAGTGGAGGGGGTCTGTCTCTCCTCTAATGGTGCTTCTTTCCTCACTAAATTACCATGCTAGGCACGTGAAGACACCACAGAAGGGTTTTCCATAAATTCGAGTTTAAAGGGGATAATACTTTCTGTTAAATCATTAAATCATTCTTTACAAGACATCTTTACAATTTCAAGCCATTTTCCCAACTAGAGCTGCATAGTAAATTAATTATTGTGTTACTAATTCATTGGTGACTCTTGTAAATATGTTTTACTCAAAACAAATACACACGACTATTCTCCAAATATTTGTTCACATATTTGAATCCATTAAAAAGTGCTTGTAATTTTAGGGGGAAAGTATTCTTGGTAATTTTGTTGCTTGCCTCATTTTATACTAGGAAGAGCCATGTTCGTCCTCTAGTTGGCATGTAGGATAATTTATCACAGCTACTTATTGGTACTGGCTAACATAATTGAGGATTTTTCACAAGTCAAGCAGGGTTGAGGAAGGGTAGTCAATAATCTAGTAAAAACCACCTTAATAATTTGGTTCATACATATACTATAAAGAAAGATGAACCACTTTTTCATCCCTAATGGCTGAAAATATGAAAAGTAAAAGTCTCATGTTAGATATAAACTTACAACAAAAGCCACACACTTTGTACCTAGTCATGCTCTTTCCAAAAAACATTTCACTTCACGTTTGTAAACAAATGCTTAGTTTTATAAAATGGATAATGTGTAATAAAGAGAATATACTTCAGCAAGATGACCCAACTAAGATGGGCAAGTAGAATCTGGGTAAAAATGTTCTCTGTATCAGTCATGTAAAAGTTTGCTGTGCTCAAATTCTGTATAAATAACTTGAATTGGTTTTATATGCAGTTTAAGCTTTTTCTAAATACACATACTTAATGCATAGCTGAAAATCACAAAGCATCAAAATACCCATGTAGAAGGAACAGACTTTTGTAAGAAGTATATTTACATGTCTTACAGCTGCAGAAACCACTTTCTCCAAACACAAACTTGGCATAACTGATTTGATAAGTTCAAGTATACTCATGAAATGATGGGCGTATCTGAAATCTGAGTATTTGAAATCAGGCCCGAGCCTCAGAACCTATGCTCTCTGGCTGCTATATCTCTGCAGAGAATGAGGTCACACATAGGCACAGACATTTATGTGCCACCCTAGGTACACTCTCTGTGCACAGGCAGAGGCACATCAAAAGACAGCTAAAATCCAATGTTAAAATCACCCAAATGTCCATGAACAGAGAAACAGACAAATTGTGCTATATACATACCATGGAATACTAAGCAGAAATCACAGTGCGTGAGCTATTACTATTGTTTCAGCATGAATGAACGTCACACCCATAATGCTGGGCAAAAGCAGCCAGACATGCAAAGAACAGCGTATTGTTTCATTTCTGTATGGATTTTTAAAAAGCAAAAATAATCTATGGTGTTGGAGGTCAAGGATAGTGGTAACCCTTGGGAGATGAGGGCAGTGCGAGGAAGGGGCAATGAGGTGGCTTCTGGAGTCCTGATAATCTTCTATTTATTCATCTGTAGGCTGCTTACACAGTCAGAAAAGCTTACTTAAAAAGTAAAAATAAGAAGACAGCTAAGAAAGTGCCCCTCCAAACATAGCTGACCCAAGTGCTACACAGACTTATGCTCTCCATGCTCTCGGCAGCGGAGCAGAACACTTTGCATTTTTCAGAGACTTAAGGGAATAAGAACTCTCAATCACAAGAAAATCCCTCATCTTCTCATACTATTGTGGTAAACAAGACGTTTTCACCCTAAAAGAAGGGGAAAGCCCATGGCCTTTCTGAGCCAAATATCCCCGTGTGCGTGTTTATTCAGCTTTGCTGTAACTCAGTCATGTAGACCAGGAATTCCTCAGAGGGTACGGTCTGTGGTTCTAGTTAGATGAACTACTTGCCAAATGTGTGGACATCCTCACCCCCTAGAAGAGATTGTGTTGGCTTTTGAGAAAACAACCTGGTTGTGAAAGAGTGCATTCTGCAGACTGCCTCTGAGCATTATTCAGATTTGAGAGGATGTTGTAAAAGCAATATTACAGTTCTGCTGCCAGAATTAAGAAACGGAGCCTTTTCATTTGGTCTGAACTTTCCTCAAGAAATATACCAAAGCTAATGCATCCTGGCATGATTCCATTTGGGGAACATGGAGCTCTGCCTTTCTCACCCACGCTACTGCTCTTTTCAGAGTCCAGAACCTCCTCTGTAAGCAAGATAGGGAAGCTCACAAATGGGGAAACAAAGCCTAGTCTTGA
>NW_006797957.1:260097-267925 GCF_000442215.2 Lipotes vexillifer | reverse complement strand
AGTGGAGGCGTGAGCGTGGGGGGGGGGGGGTGGGCAAGCATCAGTATAAACATGGACACCCAGAAGAGGCAATAGACAAAACCCCGTCAATCAGCACAAACAGGTGGGAGAACCGAACATCATTCCCGACTCTGGCTCTGCTGTCTCTTTAAATCCTGCGTAAATTTTCCTACCTTCCTGGGAAATGGGTATGGATTGCTTTCTCCAGGTGGAGGCAAGAAAGGCTGATGTCTATGAGGGAAGACAGGATTTTCCTGCCTCTCTGGGTATGTATCCATGCTGCCACCGTGAGAAACATCTTTATCAAGCCTGACATCATTCACCATGATCATAACCCTCTGGTTTATGGCAAGAACACACTAGATATGTAATCTTTAGTTCTTCTAGCCCTGTCACTTACTTATATTGTCATCTTCAGCTAATCATTTAACCTCTCTGGGCTGCAAATACTTTACCAACTGAAATTGCCCTTATCTTCCTTCAAATACTCAAAGGAGCAGGATAAAGGATGCATATATATCGCTTGGAACATTCACAAATTTAAGTGACTCTCTGAATGGGAAGGCCAGCCTTGCTTGCTGTGCCCTCCCTTCCCATCTGCATGTATAATCCCTGCCCAGCTCTACCAAGAGGATTGATGGTATTCTGCCTTCCACAAGATGTGGGGTGGGCATACACTTCTCTGAGCTAAGGAGAAGTTGGATCACTTTCAATATCCTTTTGTTTTGAATTAGTGGCCTCTACCTGCTACCCGAGCTCCTGACAGAGTTTTTGACATTCTGGTATTTTACCATTCCTTAACTTAAACAGACTTTAAAAATTTCCAATTAGATAAATCTAGTTTTTGAGGAAGTGATAATTGTTAAATCATGATAAAGAGAAAATTTAATATGTATTTTATCAGTTTTGCAGGGGAAAAATTGTTGTAGCTGCTGACAATTTAGAAAGAGGAACTTACTTTACAACTAAAGTGTTAAGAGTTCAGAGAGGTCAATGAGAAATAAGTGAAAGCATCGCTGAGATTATAATTTGAACAAAATGGAAAGTACAATTCAATTTCACCCCCCAAAGGGTGATTTTACATGCACGTTTTTTAGGGAACACAACCTGTAGATCACACTCTTCCAGCAATTTCCAGCAATCCCAACGCAGTATGGAGAAAATGAATGCTTCTCTTAGTCAAGCACGTAATCACGTTTCCGGGCGAGAGGCACGAAAATTGATTAAAGGTTTGAGAAATTGGCTCTATGCAGGAAGACTAATGGAACTGGCTTCATATATCCTTGAGAAGAAGAAAAGACTGGTAGAAGGGGGCTCTCAACCCTGTGTGTGAAGGAATGTGCACAACCAGTGCTTCTAAGACACGACTGACAGCAAAAGCAAGGCTGTCCAAGAACAGCCAGATATACTTTACTTACATTTGAACAGGTGTTTCAATCTTTGAGCTAGAGGGCTACTCAGAACCATCTCTAACAATATCAGAAGAGGCAATGGGTCCACCTGGAAACTGAGCAAAGTTATAGCTAGCCCCGTTTCTGGGTGGGTTTGGTTAGCAGCAGAGAGAAGATCAGAAGAAGTCTGAGGACCTCTCATATCTGAAGTTTTAGGACCTTCAGTGGCATTAAGCTCAATAAGATAGCAGTGATCTGATCAGAAAATAATAGCGACACTCAACACAGCCTCCTCAGTCACCGTCCAGATGCTGTCATGGGTCTACATCATTTTCTCAAACCACAGGACTGCCCTGAACCTATCACCTCCATAAAATCAGTTGTTTAGTATGATTTTCCTATCTCTGTAAATGATGTCCCCTTTTCTTCAGTCATCCAGACGTGACACCGCAGAGTCGTTTGAGACTCATCTCTCTCTCTCTCTCCCTCCCTCCTCACTGCCGGTCTGCCAACAATGCCTATAGAGGCGTCCCTCTGTCTTTCCCGTCTCACAACCATCCTTTCCTTTTCACCCCCAGGGCCAACATCCTACTTCAGGTGATCATTAGGACACATCAGTGAGAAAATTTTTGACTGTTCAATTCCTGTCTCCTAAATGCCAAACTCTTCCTCAGTGTTTCTCAAAGGGTGGCCCAAAGATCACCTCCAAAATTACCAAGGGATCTTATTAAAAATGCAAAATCCTAGCCTCCAGACTTGTATCTCAGAATATCTGGGCTTTGCTCTCAAGGGTCAGAATTTGTTTTTTAACATCTTTATTGGAGTATAATTGCTTTACAGTGTTGTGTTAGTTTCTACTGTATAACAAAGTGAAGCAGCTATGCGTATACATATATCCCTATATCCCCTCCCTCTTGCGTCTCCCTCCCACCTTCCCTATCCCACCCCTCTAGGTGGTCACAAAGCATGGAGCTGATCTCCCTGTGCTATGTGGCTGCTTTCCACTGGCTATCTATTTTACATTTGGTAGTGTATATATATCAAGGGGATGGAATTTTTAACAAGCTTTCCCCACATGCTACTGGTCTACCCTAAAGTTTTAGAAATCTTCCCCTACCCATTCAATCCACCTGCAGTTTTTTCATTCATCCATCCAACAACACATGCCACAAACAGTTCTTTTCATTGAGTCATGCCATACATTAAAAAGTTTTAAGTGTGTTCATCAATAGTACAAAGTATAAATAAAATGTGATATACTCATATAATGGATTAGTGTACAGCAATAAGAAGAACCAACAACTGCTACACATAACAGGGCTAAATCTCACAGGAAACAATGAGAAAAAGGAGCTAGTCATAAAAGAATACATGCAGTATGATTCCATTTATGTGAAATTTAAGAGCAGAATACTCTATGGTGATAGACATGATAATAGTGGCTGCTTCTGGGGGAGGGTATTGCTTGGATAGATGCACAAAGGGTACCTTCCGGAAAGCTGGAATTGTCCTATAGTGTAATCCAGGAGGTATTTATATGGTTGTATTTGTGTGCATATGTGTGTTAAGTAAAAATTTGTTGAGGTTTGTGCACTTTTATATATGTAAGTTATTCCTCAATTAATATAATAAAAAGAAATAAATACAGTTACAGGCTTCTGAGAAGAAGAAACAGGAAGGAAGGAAGGAAGGGAGGGAGGGAGGGAAGGAGGGAGGAGGGAGGGAGGGAGGGAGGGGGGGAGGAAAGAAGGAAAGAAAGAAAAAAGAAAATCGTTAATGATTCATTATTGTCCCAACTTCTCAATGTTTCGTAAGACCTTTCACAATATACCCATAACCTAATTTTTCAAATTAAAGTTCCACCACTTCCCTTACATAAAACTCTTCTCCATTCACACTGACCTACTTGTGTTTGATTTTGCTGAATAAAACTCACAGTATCTTACCTTCCTCATCTCCTCTTTCGGCCTCTTTTGCAATCACACCTCCCCCACCTAGAATGTTATTCTTTCTCCGTCCAAATCTTAACCATACATGAAAATCTAATTCTGTTTCCTCATGACCCCTTTTCCTGACCACTTGTGGGTTGAACTGCATCCCTCTAAAAGATATACTGAAGTCTTAACACGTGGTACCTGTGAATCACCTTCTTTGGAAATAGGGTCCTTGCAGATGTAATTAGTTAAGATGAGGTGACACTGGATTAGGGTGGAAACTAAATCCAGTAGCTAGTGTCCTTATAAGGAGGCCATGTAAAGATACAGAGACACACAGGGAGAAGAATACCATGTGAAAAAGGACACAGAGATTGGAGTGTTGTACCCATCAGAAGCTAAGAAAGAGGCAAGCAAGGATTCTCCCCAGGAGCCTTTAGAGGGAAACCTGCACCACTTTGACTTTGGACTATAAAATGGTGAGAGAACAAATTTGTGTTGTTTTAAATCACCAGTTTATGATAATTTGTTATGGTAGCCCTAGAAAACTAAGACACTACTCCTACCCATGATCACCCTCTTTTATTCCTTGAGTCCTATAGCTCCTAAATTCTAAACAAATCATTTGGCCCTTTGGTAGCCAGCCTCCCACATAGCCCACAGGGATGTCCAGCTCATGGTACTGATGCCCTTGTGTAGCTCCCTCCCTTTTTGATAGGACTGATGTATATTTCCAAGAGTGTATTATGAAAATGATGTGTGGTTTCTGAGGCCAGGTTATGAAAGACATTGCTGCATCTGCCCTGCTCTCTTGGACCATTCACTCGGGGAGAAACAAGATGCCATGTCATTAGTACACTCAGGAAGCCCTATGGAGACATACACATGGTAACAACCCTCACAATCTCACCATTTATGAGAGTGAGCCAACTTGGAAACATATCCTCCAACCCCACTCAAACCTTCGGATGCCTGTAGCCTGGCTGAGACCTTGACTTCAACGTTACAAAAGTCTCTGAACCAAAACCACCTAGATAATCCACTCCTGGGTTGCAAACCCACAGCAACTATATGAGATAAGAAATACCTACTGTTTTAGGTCACTAGGTGATGGGGTAATTTTATCAGCAACAATAGATAAATAATACAACTCCTATTATCATAAACTAGCTCAACCTCTTAACTCTTTTGGGGAAGACCTTTACTCCTCCTAGATTGCAAACTCCTTGAGATCAGGCATCATTTCTTGCATTTCTTTGCATCCTCAACCATGCCCAATAATTATACACATAGATATAGATACATACATAAATATACATTATATATACATATAGAGATATACAGATATAGGTAACTATAGATATCTCACATCATATATATGTAAATATGTGTGTATATGTACATATGTATATTTCATACACCCACACACACACACACACACATGCTCAATAAACGTGTGCATGGTTAATGAATAAAAGAGCACAGTGTATCCCATTAGATAAGCTTTCAAAATATTGCATTGAACCAACAGTCATTTAAAGATCAAGTTTATGGAAACTTCCGTCACAAGCAAATCACTTGACAAAAGCTGAATTTGAAGCCATTTTGAAGTCATTCTTTTTTCTCTCTCACCCAGTTCCCTGCCTCTCTGTTGTTGCTTGTTGGCTTCTGAAATGTAGGTCACCTCCAGTAGCATGACCTAATTAGGAGATGTAATTTAACAGGAAAAAAATAAAATAAAAGAAATCCTCTGAGATAGCAGAATTGAAACAAAGAAAAGTGGTTCTTTCATTTTATGTTTTTGGCAATAGCTTCCCTAACTAAAGTTATCCCCTTTCCACCCCCAAGCAACACAATTTGTAAAGCACAAAGAAGAAAGGTAGAAATGAGTTTGGGGGCAGCTGGAAATGATGAATTTATAATGACCACAGAAGGAGTAAGAGTAAGCTTTACTTCACTGATGTGGCTCTGTGGGGCTGCTTCCTGGCAGCACCATGAGCGAGACTCTGGAGGAAGAAGTATTGATGATGCTGATACAAAGCACCACGAACTCTCAAAATGGAGAGACATTATGGCTCATCTTATCCAATCCCTCGGGAAATGCCGCGACACCTGTTG
This sequence comes from Lipotes vexillifer, assembly GCF_000442215.2. NCBI lineage: Eukaryota > Metazoa > Chordata > Mammalia > Artiodactyla > Lipotidae > Lipotes > Lipotes vexillifer. The sequence continues at coordinate 262,482 of NW_006797957.1, read as the reverse complement.
TGTTTGTAACACAATAAAACTTCGTATACAAAGCATCGAAACAATGGTGGGTTTCTTCTTCATACATTTGGCACTCTTATTTTAGAAAAGAGAAAAATGGTAAGTAAGCTAAGCAGATTTTAAGGGTTCATTACCAAATTAACTTCCAGGGGATGTCATTGGGCCAGGTTGGATCCAATCCATCTCCCTCACCTCTTCTTCTCAGAGGCACGATGCCGGGTTCCTGTAAAATGCTTAAGTGCTTTCTGAGTCTCCCCAGAAACACTTAGCTACACTGATCATAATTGAATGCATTATTAATTCCTTCTTTGAAAACTGATATTCCATGTTTGTCATTAGATGATTCCATTTATCTATCTACCCAAACTCAAAAGCCCACTATGTGTATAACCTACCTGACGGCTGACATTTATTAAGGTGAAAACAATTATTCCTATTTTACAAAAGTACAGGAAGGTTAATTAACTTACCTAAAGTCAGACAGTGAATAAAAGGTAACGCCAAGAAGCAAACCCAGGCAGTCTGACTGTAGAAGCTGTGCTCTTAATTCCCTACATTACTTTAAATTAACTATAAAACTATATTGTTCATCTACTTGGGATCAATGGGCATTTATTGCACAGGCAGCTATCTAGTTCTCTCTGCAAGTACCTTCCCAATTGCAGGAAAGTACCCCAGCCATTTTTAGCCTTCTGGGGTAAGAACAAATTGCAAACACCTGACCTCAGCATTTGGCCATAAAAAAGGATGAGGTATTGGGGCTTCCCTGGTGGTGCAGTGGTTGAGAGTCCACCTGCCGATGCAGGGGATGCGGGTTTGTGCCCCGGTCCGGGAAGATCCCACGTGCCACGGAGCGGCTGGGCCCGTGAGCCATGGCCGCTGAGCCTGTGCGTCCGGAGCCTGTGCTCTGCAACGGGAGAGGCCACAACAGTGAGAAGCCCGCGTACCGCAAAAAAAAAAAAAAAGAATGAGGTATTGATACATCCTACAACATGGATGAACCTTAAAAACATTATGCTAAATGAAAAAAGCCAATCACAGAAAACCATATACTATAGAATTCCATTTATATGAAATGTCCAGAATAGGCAAATCTATAATGATAGAAAGTAGATTAGTGGCTGCTTAGGGCTAGGGAGAAAGGGGACATTGTACAGGGGCCGGTGGTTGGGAGCAGTGATAGCTAAAGGATATGGCATTTCTTTCGGAGGTGATGAAAATATTCTAAAATTGACTGTAGTGATGTTTGTACATACCTGTGAATATACTAAAAAATGTACTTTATTGGGTAAATTCTATGGTATGTAAACTATATCTCAATAAAGCTGTTATAAAAAAAAAAACTGAGTAACAGTCTACAAAATATCCAACCAGTACTCCGCAAAACTGTCAAGGTCACCAAATACAAGAAAAGTCCAAGAAACCGTCACAAAGCAGGAGAGGCTAAAGAGACATATGTGGTATCCTGGATGGGATTCTGGAACAGGAATGACACAATATGGGAAAAACTTTCTACAGAAAGTATGCAGTGTAATTAATAGTAATGTAATGTGCCAATGCTGATTCTTTATTTGGAATCAGTATAATCATGTAAGACGTTAGCAACAGGTAGGGGGCTTCCGGGAAGATGGCGGAAGAGTAAGACACGGAGATCACCTTCCTCCCCACAGATACACCAGAAATACATCTACACGTGGAACAACTCCTACAGAACACCTACTGAACGCTGGCAGAAGACCTCAGACCTCCCAAAAGGCAAGAAACCCCCCACGTACCTGGGTAGGGCAAAAGAAAAAAGAATAAACAGAGACAAAAGGATAGGGACGATACCTGCCCCAGTGGGAGGGAGCTGTGAAGGAGGAAAGGTCTCCACACACTAGGAAGCCCCTTCGCGGGCGGAGACTGCGGGTGGCGGAGCGGGGAGCTTCGGAGCCGCGGGGGAGAGCGCAGCAACAGGGCCGCGGAGGGCAAAGCGGGGAGATTCCCGCACAGAAGATCGGCGCCGACCGGCGCTCACCAGCCCGAGAGGCTCGTGTGCTCGCCCGCCGGGGCGGGCGGGGCTGCGAGCTGAGGCTCAGGCTTCGGAGGTCAGATCCCAGGAAGAGGACTGGGGTTGGCTGCGTGAACAGAGCCTGAAGGGGTCAGTGTGCCACGGCTGGCCGGGAGGGAGTCCGGGGAAAAGTCTGGACCTGCCGAAGAGGCAAGAGACTTTTTCTTCCCTCTTTGTTTCCTGGTGCGCGAGGAGAGGGGATTAAGAGCGCTGCTTAAAGGAGCTCCAGAGACGGGCGCGAGCCGCGGCTAAAAGCACGGACCCCAGAGACGGGCATGAGACGCTAAGGCTGCTGCCGCCGCCATCAGGAAGCCTGTGTGCGAGCACAGGTCACT
>NW_006797957.1:240203-259808 GCF_000442215.2 Lipotes vexillifer | reverse complement strand
GCCAGAGCCCCCGAATCAGCGGCTCCTTTAACCCCGTCCTGTCTGAGCGAAGAACAGATGCCCTCAGGCGACCTACACGCAGAGGTGGGGCCAAATCCAAAGCTGAACCCCGGGAGCTGTGAGAACGAAGAAGAGAAAGGGAAATCTCTCCCAGCAGCCTCAGGAGCAGCGGATTAAATCTCCACAATCAACCTGATGTACCCTGCATCTGTGGAATACATGAATAGACAACGAATCATCCCAAATTAAGGAGGTGGACTTCGAGAGCAAGATCTATGATTTTTTCCCCTTTTCCTCTTTTTGTGAGTGTGTATGTGTATGCTTCTGTGTGAGATTTTGTATGTATAGCTTTGCTTCCACCATCTGTCCTAGGGTTCTATCCGTCCATTTTGTTTGTTTGTTTTTGTTTTTTTTTTCTTTTTTTTCTCTTAATTATTTTTTTGTTTTAATAACTTTATTATATTTTATCTTACTTTATTTTACTTTATCTTCTTTCTTTCTTTTTTCTTTCCCTCCCTCCTTCCTTCCTCCCTCTCTCCCTCCTTCCTTCCTCCCTCCCTCCCTCCTTTCTTTCCTCCTTTCTTTCTTTCTTTCTTTCTTTCTTTCTTTCTTCCTTTCTTTCTTCTTCTACTAATTCTTTCTTTCTACTTTTTCTCCCTTTTATTCTAAGCCGTGTGGACAAAAGGCTCTTGGTGCTGCAGCCAGGAGTCAGTGTTGTGCCTCTGAGGTGGGAGAGCCAACTTCAGGACACTGGTCCGCAAGAGACCTCCCAGCTCCACATAATATCAAACGGTGAAAATCTCCCAGAGATCTCCATCTCAACACCAGCACCCAGCTTCACTCAACGACCAGCAAGCTACAGTGCTGGACATCCTATGCCAAGCAACTAGCAAGACAGGAACACAACCCCACCCACTAGCAGAGAGGCTGCCTAAAATCATAATAAGTCCACAGATACCCCAAAACACACCACCAGACGTAGACCTGCCCACCAGAAAGACAAGATCCAGCCTCATCCACCAGAACACAGGCACTAGTCCCCTCCACCAGGAAGCCTACACAACCCAAGCCTGAAGCAACCTTAGCCACTGGGGACAGACACCAAAAACAACGGGAACTACGAACCTGCAGCCTGCAAAAAGGAGACCCCAAACACAGTAAGATAAGCAAAATGAGAAGACAGAAAAACACACAGCAGATGAAGGAGCAAGATAAAAACCCACCAGACCTAACAAATGAAGAGGAAATAGGCAGTCTACCTGAAAAAGAATTCAGAATAATGATAGTAAAGATGATCCAAAATCTTGGAAATAGAATAGACAAAATGCAAGAAACGTTTAACAAGGACCTAGAAGAACTAAAGATGAAAGAAACAACAATGAACAACACAATAAATGAAATTAAAAATTCTCTAGATGGGATCGATAGCAGAATAACTGAGGCAGAAGAACGGATAAGTGACCTGGAAGATAAAATAGTGGAAATAACTACTGCAGAGCAGAATAAAGAAAAAAGAATGAAAAGAACTGAGGACAGTCTCAGAGACCTCTGGGACAACATTAAACGCACCAACATTCGAATTATAGGGGTTCCAGAAGAAGAAGAGAAAAAGAAAGGGACTGAGAAAATATTTGAAGAGATTATAGTTGAAAACTTCCCTAATATGGGAAAGGAAATCGTTAATCAAGTCCAGGAAGCACAGAGAGTCCCATACAGGATAAATTCAAGGAGAAATACGCCAAGACACATATTAATCAAACTGTCAAAAACTAAATACAAAGAAAGCATATTAAAAGCAGCAAGGGAAAAACAACAAATAACACACAAGGGAATCCCCATAAGGTTAACAGCTGATCTCTCAGCAGAAACTCTACAAGCCAGAAGGGAGTGGCAGGACATACTGAAAGTGATGAAGGAGAAAAACCTGCAACCAAGATTACTCTACCCAGCAAGGATCTCATTCAGATTTGATGGAGAAATTAAAACCTTTACAGACAAGCAAAAGCTGAGAGAGTTCAGCACCACCAAACCAGCTTTACAACAAATGCTAAAGGAACTGCTCTAGACAAAAACACAAGAGAAGGAAAAGTCCTATAATAACGAACCCAAAACAATTTAGAAAATGGGAATAGGAACATACATATCGATAATTACCTTAAATGTAAATGGACTAAATGCTCCCACCAAAAGACACAGATTGGCTGAATGGATACAAAAACAAGACCCATATATATGCTGTCTACAAGAGACCCACTTCAGACCTAGAGACACATACAGACTGAAAGTAAGGGGATGGAAAAAGATATTCCATGCAAATGGAAACCAAAAGAAAGCTGGAGTAGCAATTCTCATATCAGACAAAATAGACTTTAAAATAAGGACTATCAGAAGAGACAAAGAAGGACACTACATAATGATTAAGGGATCGATCCAAGAAGAAGATATAACAATTGTAAATATTTATGCACCCAACATAGGAGCACCTCAATACATAAGGCAAATACTAGCAGCCATAAAAGGGGAAATCGACAGTAACACATTCATAGTAGGGGACTTTAACACCCCACTTTCACCAATGGACAGATCATCCAAAATGAAAATAAATAAGGAAACACAAGCTTTAAATGATACATTAAACAACATGGACTTAATTGATATTTATAGGACATTCCATCCAAAAACAACGGAATACACATTTTTCTCAAGTGCTCATGGAACATTCTCCAGGATAGATCATATCTTGGGTCACAAATCAAGCCTTGGTAAATTGAAGAAAATTGAAATTGTATCAAGTATCTTTTCCGACCACAACGCTATGAGACTAGATATCAATTACAGGAAAAGATATGTAAAAAATACAAACACATCGAGGCTAAACAATACACTACTTAATAACAAAGTGATCACTGAAGAAATCAAAGAGGAAATAAACAAATACCTAGAAACAAATGGCAATGGAGACACGACGACCCAAAATCTATGGGATGCAGCAAAAGCAGTTCTAAGAGGGAAGTTGATAGCAATACAATCCTACCTTAAGAAACAGGAAACATCTCGAATAAACAACCTAACCTTGCACCTAAAGCAATTAGAGAAAGAAGAAGAAAAAAAAAAAACCCAAAGTTAGCAGAAGGAAAGAAGTCATAAAAATCAGATCAGAAATAAATGAAAAAGAAATGAAGGAAACGATAGCAAAGATCAATAAAACTAAAAGCTGGTTCTTTGAGAAGATAAGCAACAGGTAAAACTGGATGAGGGGGAGCTTCCCTGGTGGCGCAGTGGTTGAGAGTCTGCCTGCCGATGCAGGGGACGCGGGTTCGTGCCCTGGTCCGGGAAGATCCCACATGCCGCGGAGAGGCTGGGCCCGTGAGCCATGGCCACTGGGCCTGCGCGTCCGGAGCCTGTGCTCCGCAGTGGGAGAGGCCACAGCAGTGAGAGGCCCGCGGACCAAGAAAAAAAAAAAAAAAAACTGGATGAGGGGTATATAGGAACTCTCTGTACTATCTTTGCAATTTTTCTGTAAATCTAAACATATTTTTAAATAAAATATTTATTTACATTTTAAAAAAGAATTACTACCCTAGATCAGTGTCTCCCAACTTCTCAATGCTAGGAATTAGCTTAAGATGACTGAATTTACTATGACCCTTCTTTGTGGAGAGGCCAATGAAAAATAATGCTTTTTAGGGGGAGAATCCTGTTGGGAAGGACAGGGGGAGGAGGCATCACGCTATTGGACATCCTTAAAAAGGGGAGAAGTAGAAAACAATGTGGCAAAGTTTGGTAGCTAATTCTGGTGGCCAAATACCCACAAATACTAGAAGGTTAGAGGAGAATGACCTGAGAAGAGGGAGGGGAAGAGTTTCAAGGTGAAGGGGACCAGGTAGGGATGTTGGATAGGATCTTCCCTAAACAATCTCTGTGCAGGAAAGGCTAAACATACAGAGAAAGCACAGGCCCCTTAACATTCCTCTGCAGGTCTCAAATTGTCATTTTTCTCTCCACCAGACAACTCTTCACAAGTGTCCACTCCTCACAAAGCAGGAGAGGAGAGGCCGACAACCACAGACATCTTATCTTTTCTCCTGATATTTCTCGTTGGGTTAGTGTCCCTGCCAGTCATACGTACTTTGGGAAATATTTTAGGACACAGTCTTATAAGAATATCTTACAAACATAGACTCCATTGCCAAAACAAGCAAATGTTCAGAATGTAGGACTCTAATAAAAATAACAAGACAAGAAACTGATGAGACTATAGAAAGGAAATCACTTGAAAGACATTTATTGGACATATGCTCTAAATTGTGTCCTCAGTCAGGAGTTGGGGATGAGAGACAAAGGCACTTGCTACTGACCACTGAGAAACTCCCAGTCAAGGTGAATGTGTATGTGAGGTAAGGCAGGCAAGAAAGGATGCAAGAGGGAGGAGATAGGGGGATATATGTATATGTATAGCTGATTCACTATGTTATAAAGCAGAAACTAACATACCGTTGTAAAGCAATTATACTCCAATAAAGATGTTAAAAAAATAAAAATAAATATTTTAGGCTTTAGGGGGAAAAAGCAAGAAAGATAAAGGGGGGAAAGGCCACAGTACAAGGCCAAAAGTCTAAAAATATAGATCTAAGCCAACCTCTCATCTCTCTTGCAAAAACTCAGCTCACAAAAACAAACCCCCTACCCATGGGAGTACAGAATGTAGAGGAAAGATGGGAAGCAATAAATGCTAGCTAACACTCATTGAGCGTTTACTGTTCACCTGTCAGAGCCATGCCTGGAACTTGACGGGCATCAGGTCACCGAATCTCACAGCTCCTCAGGAAGCTACTTTTTTAATCCCCATTTCCCAAACTGTGAAATTATGACATAAAGAGGGTAAGTGACTTGCCCGAGGACACACAGATAGGAAATATTGGAACCTAGGAAGTTTTCTCCATATCCACATGCTTAAACTCTCCAGGACTGCCTGGGCTAAAATAAACAGATGATTTCCTTGTTTTAAAGTAAAACGTTGCACGGGAATGAAAAAAAGAAAAAAAAAGATCGAAGTCCTCCATCCTGAAATCCATCCTTAAAACCAGGGTCAGCCTCAGCTGATGAAGGAAGACAGAAGCAGGAGGAAAAAAGAAGTGGTAAATGCACAAGGGTTAGCCACACTCCAGGGAGACACGGCTCTCCTACAAGAGGAAGGAGGAAGCAGCCTTCAGTTTGAGTTAGCACTTCCTGGGCCAAATATTGATCCGGTGAGACAGTGACACAGCAGAATGAGTTAAGAAACGTGTACTCAGAGTCATTATTGCCTCAGAATAACATACGCACCCAGCTAGTGGGCATCTGAAGGGCAGGTAGGGGTGGGGAGTGCATAGAAACAGTTTGCCAGGGATAGTAAAAGAGGGGAGAGATGCCTGTTGAACAATCGCAAGGAATCAGAGCAGTCTTTGTTAGAGCTGGAGATTAAGACTCCTTTGGGCATAAGTCCCTTAGCTGCATCACTGCGTGGATCTCCCGTTTAGGGACATATATGAATGTTTAGAGGTTTTGAACATATTATACACAATGTGCCGAAACAGACCCATTTATAGGAATGCGTGGAATTGTCTTGGCCATATTTCTGGTGCCAGAAGGTAATATAGTCAAAGTAGGAGTTAGTGTAGCACCTGAGACACATTCCAAGAGCTGTCTTTCAGTTTGATGTCACCCAGACATTTGGGGATAAGGGGGCGCTTTTCTATCCATATACTCAACTTCCAGACCTCAAATCTCTCCATCTTATCCCACTGTCCCCATTCTAAGATCAAAATTGGCTCTCTTATTTGTCACTTTTGCCGTTGTTAATGTGGCTTCATATAACTTAATCTGAATATATGAATTTTAAGAAATTATATATGAGGTGTGAATATCTTGGCATGGAGGGAATCCACTTGAAGAATCCTTTTATAAAGTCACATTTGCTTACATTTGCCAATAAGAACTTCATGAGAGATTTTCTTTCTTAAAGGCCTCCCTAGCATATCCATTATATACTCTGAATCAGAAAAATATGATTTCGAGGAAGCACATATGTTGTGTAAATTGTGAGCCACACCATTGTGGAGGTGGGATATGGGGAGAAGTGCGATTGGAAGCTGTTCAGGGAAGACATTATCTGGGGATCTAGTTACTGCTGTGGATTATAATTAATACCGACAGTCCTCAGCTTATACCAGTTGCTAATGCTGAGTTCAGTTTTCAGTGGGAATAGCACAGAACATTAGTGCTGGAGAGAAAACTAGAAAACATTTTATCTGCCTCTCTCACTTTACAGATGAAGAATCCAAAATCCAAAACGTTCAGTAGCTTACTGAAGATCATATGAAACTGCACGTTTGGTAAACATCCCAAACGTTATAAACATTATAACATCACAAACATTATTAAATTTGGGCTTAGCCTATAAGCCCCAATCTACTGAGGACACGAAGTGGTTACAATAACTTCCTTCATTCTCAGCTACAGTCATGAAGGACATTAAATACTGTTACCCAGAAAAAAATAGGGTGGCAGCGGCTGGTACAGGTTTCATGCGGGCTGATGTTTATAAAACTTAGAAGCCCCTCTGAAAGAAAAACAGTGCTAAGCTACGAGTTCAAAACTAGGCACCAAAAAACCCTATTTACTTAGAACGAAGAAACAAAACACAAAACACAAAATTAGTGGATAAATATCACGTACATCACGAATAGAAAACAATGTAATATTTTTATTAATTAACTTCCTGACATGGCTCTATAATAATTTTTCCTCTATATTTTTGGCTGCTTTTGCTCTTTGATGACTTCTTCACATGACAGGGATTTTGTCATATCTTATCCTCTAGAGGAAATAGAAAGACAATTCAGTCTTTCTTCTAGCATCCTTGGTCAAAATTTGCCTTTTGTTATTGATACTTTAGAAAAGCTCCTTTAGTCCCAGAAGTCATCACTGGTATATTGTCATGGAAACTGTTAGGATGGTTGTCAAATCTGGGGAAATCTTCCTCGTGTCTTTCAGACATATGAGATTTAAGATTTGGAAGAACTTTCCACAGAGTAGCTTCTGGCCCTGCACATCTGAAATACTTTTACTCTTCGTATGTATACACACGTACTCCCAGTCTTTGGCACCTTATTGGGATACTATCAGAAACACCCTTAACCCAGGCTAGAGGGAATCCATACTTTACAGGCTACACTCTGCTCCTCCACTCTTTCTGTCCCTCTACACATGGCAAGGCGTCTACGGGGTCAAAGAAACATGCATATATACATACTCAAAGCCCATGCCTCCCACTTCCTGATCCTGCTCCATGTATATGGCATCCTGGAATTTCTTGTTCAGACAGGGCCGACCTAGGCCTCTTCCTCTGTTTGTCCTCCCAAGGGCAGACTGTACCCCGGTGTAAATATTCCCAGGCCAATCTCAGCGCCATGGACAGAGCTCATGCAAATGAGGGACTCTAAACCTTAAACTTCACCAGCTTTGTGGCAAATGTACCTCTACATGGCACCCAGAGTCTCTGTGATGGCACCTTTTTGTCTTGGCCCCAAGCCAATGTGGAAGCTACGCTACCCACCAAAAGTACAGTCTATAAAAACCTCACCTCAGCATGGCAACCATGCAGGGGAAGCAGATAGAAAAAGTTCAAAGAGATAGAAATGTACATGGCTCTGAACACTGAAGTCTTCCTGGATAACAATGTGAAAGCGGACAGCTTGCCTGTCTACCCTCCCGAACTGCCATGGCCCCATCTTGGCATCCCTCAGAGGGCAGCCCCATTGCCCTGTGGTGCCTCCATCGTTCCCATTTGGCAGAAGTTGGGCAATTTTCCTTAAACCTATAACCCTTTCCCACTCCCTTCCTCCTCCTTAAGCCTGTAAGATAACACATCGGGTACAAATCTCTCCTCGACCCCTCAGCAGCTCAGGACACTGGCAAGATGAGCCCTCTGGCCACAGTTAATGGATGGCACACCTCCTCTGCCTTCATGGATAATGCACTGAAGTAAGAGAGGGGAAGGAGTGTGGGATAGCAGTGGTCAAGGAGGATTGTCCATCCTAGTCTAAAGTAAAAAGACTTTTTTTATTTATTTATTTTTTTGCGGTACGCGGGCCTCTCACTGTTGTGGCCTCTCCCGTTGCGGAGCACAGGCTTCGGACGCGCAGGCTCAGCGGCCATGGCTCACGGGCCCAGCCGCTCCGCGGCATGTGGGATCTTCCCGGACCGGGGCACGAACCCGTGTCCCCTGCATCCGCAGGCGGACTCCCAACCACTGCGCCACCAGGGAAGCCCTAAAAAGACTTTTTAAGATAAAGCTGATCCTTTGCAGGGGTGGGAGGGCGGGAAAGGCTCCCCTGCCCTGAGTATCGGTTGCCCAAGCAGCCACCCTCTTGCTTTCCTTCCCTTCTAATCCTTTGGCCCCTGTGACCATGCTTCTCTCCTACCACCACCCCATCTAATCCTCCTTATGACATGACCTGGGCAACCCTAGGCAAACCACAAAGGGGTCTAAGGCTTTTTCCAGCTTTACGCCCCTTGGTCCCTCACACACGTCTCCACCTGGTGACTTCAGGACCTCTAGCTCTTTCTCCTGACGCTCTGAGGCCCAACTTTGGGGCACTGTTATTCACATTCAGGTGTATGAGATTCATAGCATCCCCTGTCTTAAGATGTGTCTTTAAACAGACGACGAAGTCTTAAGCAAAACATTCAAAGTCAACGAGCTTTAATAAAAGGTCTAATATCTATTTAGAAAAACTCCTAGGCATCTTAAGATAGAGTATTGCATTTAATTATCAGAACCCCCTGTAATGGAAAGAAATAAAGAAACCACGAGCTTTGGGGGTAATTTAGCCAGGTGAGGGGGGATTTGGGAGGGGCTGGGTGTCTTGTTGCAAAGGTCAGAAGAGTAGGGGACAGGCTGTCACTGGCCTGGATCCTGGCTGGCTGGTTCCTCTCTTCACACACACGCACACACACAGCACAAAATGCCTTTGGGGGTTCGTGGGGGAGGGGGGTTACTGACATCTAGCCTAAGCCCAAGCCTCTCATTTCGCATTCCCTGCACCGTGAGGGGCCGCCAAGTGTGCGCAGGGGATTGGGAGGGGCACCTGGAAGGAAAAGGACAAATTTAAAAAGAAAGATTTACGAGGCCATGAAGATGTTTTTCCCAGACTCTGGAGTGCAGGAGTATGACTTATTTATTTTATTTTCATTTGTAACCAAAACCTTCCCCTGACTCCCATTGGCCCTAGCTGAGAGGGGAGAGAGGGCCGGCCCGTCAGGCGTTGATCACCGGGCCAACGGGAGACAGTGTGGTGTGATGCTGACGCAGCCCGCTGACAAGCCAGAGAGAGGCCCAGGGGAGCAGCTCTGAGCCGAGCAGCCAGAGCCAGGCAGGTAGGGAGCTGACAGCTGGGGAATTGCTAAGACGCGCCAGGCTGATGGGGGCAGGCTGGTGAAACAGTGGACTCAGAGAAGGTGTGATTCTGCGATGCCCAAACACTGTTGTTTACCAGCTTTCCTTGGCATCTTCTCTACTTCCTTGGCTTCATCAAGCTCACCATGTTTTCAATTTCCTCCCCCCTTTCCCCCAAACCTACATGATCACCCCATCAGTTCCCTCATCTCTATTCTGAAATGTTTGTCTCCCTCGCTCCTTTTGGGAGAAGAAAGGGAGCAGATGAATACACATTAATAACATCAAAATATCACTTAGTGGTCAGCTGAATAGGAACAGTCTCTGCTGGCCTCAAGGCAAACTATTGAACTGAGAGCTGCAGAGCCAGAAGAGAGAATAGGCTGGGGATTAAGGGGTGTCCACACAGGGGACTTGTGGTGCAAAGGCCCAAGGTTCGTGAGTTACTGAAGGCTTGAGGACTGCCTGATCCACAATTCCTGGAGGGAAGCATCCCAGGGAAAAGGGGAGCTGTGTCCCCAGGCTGGAGTTCTCTCTTAAGAAAATGGAAGTTGGGAGGCAAAGGGAGAGACAAACTTCAAACCTATGGATAAGTCCTGAATCCTCTTCAGGACAGTGACCCCTACATTTTCATTCCCATACCCATTTATTGGGGGTCACAGAATCCCTTGCAAAGACACCCCGTGTAGGAAAATCCATCATCCTTTCACACAAAACTAACAAACAAAAACAAAACTTTACTCATCAGGCTGCATTTACCCATCTTGCCTGTGACTTTTCTGGATGATGTTCAAAACAATGTGAAACCCATGCTGACACCTCTCTTGTCACTGAACATAACCACCCAGTTCTCTTACACCAGACGAGGCAATATCATAATTTTCACCTATTAAATGAATAGGACAGGCACTTCTGATCTGATGCCTGGATTACTCAGATTGATTTGAACCACAGCTGATTCTCAGCAGCCCAAGGTCACATGCTTCCTGCTCCCAAGGACCTGTAGATCTCCGCCCCTCCACCTCACTATTGAATAAAAGGTTATATCATTCCCAATCTATAGATGGAACGAAAAAGTCCTGTTTGGCTGGAAGTGACTCCAAGAGTCTGTCTTTTCATCTACTGTAGGGGAAGGGGTGCCACTGGAGTCATGCTGCTGCATTATCGGAGGGCCTCATATCTGAGCTACCATTATGAAGCTGGCTTCAGTCTACCAGGAACTGGGAGCCTCGGAGCTTAGCTTCTAGTCCCAACTCTGACACCTGCTTCATGTACAAGAAGTCCTTGGGTCCAGGAGTCGGAAGGCCTGAGAATTACCACTTAGCAATCATGTTAATCATATCACTTAAAACCTTCCTGTGGTTTCCTACTGTCCTTATAATAAATCATAACCCTTATTCAGAACTCTGTATGATCTGGCTATTGCTCATCTCTCTGACCTCATCCCACACCTCTCTCCCTCTCACCCTTTACTTCCGAGACACACCGCCTCTTTTCTGTTTCTGAAGTCACCCAGGCTTGTTTATACTTTGTTGTCTTTGTACCTGTTGTCCCCTCTGCCTATATTGTCGTAAAAGTACCTGGAGCCTACTAATCATTTGGTAGTCAACAAATACTGGATTACTCGATGGGCAGATTAAGCATAAGTACAGGACAACAATAAAACAATAGCACCACAAAAAATGTTTTTTGGGGAAAATAATTTGAAATTTGATACGTTTTTAAAAAATCTAAGTAGTCAACCTGGGAAAGATAAGACTCTTGCATCTGTTCATTAATTCATTCATTCAGCAGATATTGATGGTACTTACGTGCCATCTGTCTCCTCTAACTTACAATTTAAGTTCCGTGAAGGCAGAAATCTTGTCTGTCTCAGACTCCATCAGCACACAGAAGGTGCTTGAGAAATGTCTGTTAAATAAATGAGTGAATTAATGAACAAATAAATGAATGTAATCTCAGACTAATCACTTAAACTTTCCGAGCCTCAGTTTTCTCATCTTTAAAGTATGACTAACACTAACATTCTTGTCTACTTCAAAGTGTTGGAAGGAGTTGGAAACAAATATGTGTATGAGACCCAGTTTCCTAAAATACAGAGCCTGAGGCAGGGATTAAGTACTGGTGCTTTATTTGGAAGGTACAATCCCAGGGCATCCAGAGTGAAGGCAAAAGGAAATGAGACAAGAAGAATGGGAAGGAATGAAAAGATGATGAGTTACCACATTGACCAGTGCTTCATGTGAAGCCACAAAGGGTCACAACGAGTCATTTGACAGGCGTATTCACAGGACCATGCAAGATATCTATGGAGAAACTATACCTCGAAGCAACCCATCAAGGAAAGATGAAACACTGACGAATATTTGCCCACTGAAGAATTTACTGCCCAATACTTCCAGATTGCCCCATCCCTCCACCCCTTGAAATCACCCAGGAAGCCTACTCCTATGTCCTCTAGTGTGATATTTCATCCAAGTCTGAAAGTGTCTGGAAGAGCCAGAGTCCCCAGGCCTGTGGCAAGCTGTCCACAGTGGTGAAACCCTACAGCCCCACAGCTTCAGGAGGGGCAGCTGTTTAGAACATGGAGCTGAGAGTCCAGGCCATAGGGTGAGTGAGGATGAGCGAATCCAATGAGGATGAAAAGATACACATAAGGTGTTTCTGATATAGTATCTGAAAGCGATTTGAACACTATAAAATCCCAAACAATAACAGATGCTGTTGTTTTCTCGGTCTTTTAAAAAAAAATTCAGGGCTTCCCTGGTGGTGCAGTGGTTGAGAGTCTGCCTGCCGATGCGGGGTACACGGGTTCGTGCCCCGGTCTGGGAAGATCCCACATGCCGTGGAGCAGCTGGGCCCGTAAGCCATGGCCGCTGAGCCTGCGCATCCGGAGCCTGTGCTCCACAAGGGGAGAGGCCACAACAGTGAGAGGCCCGCATACCGCAAAGGAGTGGCCGGGCCCGTGAGCCGTGGCCCCTGAGCCTGCGCGTCCAGAGCCTGTGCTCTGCAAGGGGAGAGGCCACAACAGTGAGAGGCCCGCATACCCAAAAAAAAAAAAAAAAAAAATTCAAGTGTGTTTTCACCTCATAGTCTCTGCACTTGTATAAGTTTGATAAGCTTTCAACCAAACTGTGCAAATGAAAAGAAGTCTCTCCTGTTTGTCCTGTTACTGTTGAAACACCCCTCTCTGAAAAAAGCCACTTCATCTCCTCATAAAAATCCTTCTGCCCAAAACAGAAATATAAATGTGTTCTGTTAAAGTGGGCTTTTTTTCTTATTATGTTTAGTTTCTATTATTGAAAGAAAACACAGCAAATGTGAGCAATCCATATGGGAGATACTTTTCACGTAAACCTCTTGCCTCTTGATTCTCTCTCCATCCCTCCTTTCTTACAACATCAGCTTCCTTGAGCCCATTCTTACGCTAGTATGTTGCCTACACTGTGATCAGTTTTAACAGACCTCCAAAATGCCTGTTAGCACACAGTCCATGTAATGGTCAGAACGGAAAGATTTCCTAACCTGAAATGCCTGCATTAGCAGTTATATAACTTGTTGACATGTGGCCCCTCATCAGGTTTTATCTACAAATCCAAGACCCTTACTATTTAGGGTCAGCCCGAATTGAGGTCAGCCTGAATGGAGGAGCCCTGTGTGTTTTGGATTTTGATTTTTTTCCAGAGCCCAGTAAAATGAAATTCCTTGCACATAGTAGGATGCATGCACATGCGCACACACACAGATATCTTATTCATTAAATAAGTGACTTTATACATTTGTTGTGACAATTAAATGATGCACAGAATGTGAGTCTCTTAGCCCAGGGCCCAGTAAACAAGAGATAAAGTTTAGCTTTGATAGTAATTTGAGTGTGCTATTAGCTCCCCACCTTGTGCATCTAAATCAGGGGAAGGACATGCTTTTCTATCATGCCGCCTGCCTTCATTGGTTCAACCAGACCCAGTGTAAAGCCTGTCTTTAAAAATTTGTGTAGCCAAAGGGAATCTCGTACTGGTCATGGCATTTATGTTGCTTTGTGATACACTGCGTTTTTAAATGTGGTGCTGTCAATTGATTCAACAATATTTTATTGGACAGTTTTACTGTTCTGGTGCCCCAAAGTTTTTTAAAGCAGGAACCAGTTTTTTAAATCAAATAGATAAAGTCGTTGCACTTGAAATAACAGCAGTACAAGTAATAGGGCCAGAAATTCCACTTGGGCTGTTTAATTATTTACCTGGAAATTTTCCTAAAATTTAGGGCAAGAGCGACACCAACCTCCTAAGCCCTTTACCTGGTGTCACCCAGGCACCCAAGTCCACTTCCCTGAAGTTATTGCCAGGATCCAGGCCACATGGGAATTTGCTCATCTTCCTGGGGAGAGGTAGCCTGACTTCAGCTATTTCTCAAGTCCCTTTGACATCCAGTTGTATCTCCCCCATCACTGATGGAATAATGGATAATGAGTCATCATTTTAGACTATGCCTGCAAACTGTTGCTTGTATCTGTTTTGTAAGCTGCAAATCACCTTAATTTTAGCACAAAGGAGCTCTCTACTGTCCAAAATATAAACTGTTTTCTTATAGAAACACTGACGTTAAAGAACTTTAAAAGTTAGCATCATTAGTAGTAGAATATTCTAACCTTACATGCCTCCTGCTGTGATGCAGTATGGATCACTTTTGAAGAACCCTTGACATAGATGTTTAACCTGAATTGAACTAAGCCTTTGACCTAACTTCCAATTTACAAGAAGTATAGGAGATAGAGGGAAAAAAGTTAAATAACACCACAATAGAACAATAAGAAAAATTCAAAATGTGGGAAGGTGTGTAAGATAACTGGCCTAGTCTCTCAAAAAGTGATGTCATGGAAAAAAAAAAAAAAAATAGGGGGGGAATCAGTTCCAGATTAAAAGAGACCAGAAACACCAAATGCAACGCATGACTTTGAATGAATCCTCATTTGAAAAATAACATACATAAAAGATATTTCAGGGACTACTGGGGAAATCTGAATTTAACTATTAGATGATATTAGAGAATTACTGTTAATGGTCCTAAATGTGATTATACCGAAGGGTGTTCTTCTTTTTAGGAGATGAGTACTGAAGTATTCAAATATAAAGTATTACATCCAAATGATTAGTAAAATATTAACAATTGTGGAATCTAGGTGGTTGGTATACGGGTAAATAATTGTACTATTCTTCCAATAATTTTGTATGTTTGAAAATTATCATGATAAAAGAATTTTTGAAATATTGGTTTTCTTGTGTGAACTTCTGAAGTTATTAACAATTTGGGCACTTGAGAATTCACATTTCTACTTCAGGAATTGGGGATTTGTGGCGGGAGGCCACTTAAAATCTGGCCACTATGCTCTGTTCAGTGCACTGTGTAATTTCTCAGTACTCTTGGTCACCATTTCAAAGGAAATACGTAGTAATTATTCTTTATGTGTAATCTTTGCTAAGAGTTTAGAGAGCAAACAGACCAGGTACACAATAGTTCATGTATAGATGTATCTGGTTCATTATTTATTAGTCAGAACCTATACAATTCTCCCTTACCTCCCCTGACCAAATATCATGTTTCTGTACCCTTCCGTAATGCAGATTTCAAAGTCCTAAACTTGTTAAAACCAGGGTCATTTTTCTGCATTTCTCATAAGAAGATTAGTTTCTGAATCCAAGATGAAAGAATTTCTCAGCACAGTAATTGATAAAGAAAATACATCTTGGAACAAAATCGTTGGTTTAATCACTGGGGTAAGGAAAGGGACATTCATTTGATTGATGAAATAGAAAGGAGCCAGGCTTTGTTTAAATTGGCAAAGGCAGCATTATTTGGGGTTTCTGTGTCTTCCATGAGTCATAATATTCAAAGTTATTGCAATCACAAGTGTATGAGGTCAACAGTGGTGCTATCACTCTTACTGTGCCTGCCCTTGGGTGTTATAACAAAACAGGGCACAAGTGCACATGAAATTATTTCAGTCAGGGGCCAAAGTGGCACTAAAAACCAGGTTCTGAACAACTGAATAATTGAATATATGTTGAATTGTTCCTGTTTGGAGGATTTATTTCCCTGGAAAACACTTCAGTCTGCCACTTTCTATAAAGCACTCTTCTACTAGTAAAGTGAATCCCCGCATTACAAGACTTCACCATTGAATCTTATCTAGGCCCCTCTTCTGAGACACCTCATCAAGAGAGTATTTTATTCATTTCTTTAAAACCTAAAAAGAAAACTATAGATATTCTTCCATCCATGTTTTCATTCTTCCATATATTCTTTGGATTTATTCAATTCCCACTGGATGGCAAGCACTTCTAAGTACTTAGAAGAGAGCAGACAGCATAATCAAGATTCATCAAGATTCTTGCCGCTTGGAAGTTACACTCCAGTGGGAGAGTGGCAGCAGGTCAATAATGGAGAGCGAAAAACGAAGAGTGGGAGTGAGGGGAACCTACCTTAGATATCGTGGGCCAGGAAGTCCTCCTGAGAAGGTGACCTTGGCATTGAGATGGTTGATTACAGTTACCCATGTGGAGATCTGAGCAAGGGCATTCCAGGCAGAGGAACCAGCGAACGCAGTGGTCCTAGGGCAGGAGCAAGCCTGGTGGACTTGAAGGACAGAAAGAAACCCGAGTTACTGAAGCATGGTGAATGACAGAGAGTGAAATGAAATGCAGGTTTTGGTTAAGAGATTGGACTTTATTCTAATTTCATTGGGCAGCCATTGGAGGGCTTGAAGCAGGAGAGTGGCATGATCTGATTTACATTTGAAAAAGACCTCTCAGGCTAATGCTTTTGATCAGGGACTATCTCCTCACATTTAGCCCAAATTCCTCCTGCTGCAATTAATGTGCATTTTCTCTCCTCACAGTGAACAGATGCTACTTGATGCTGGTATTAGTTCAGATGCCTGAGGAAGCATCAGATGGCTATATCGGGACCCCCAGAAGGCTGAAATGAATGTAGTAAGAGGGCCAGGATGATGATCATCAACCTGAATTACAATCAGAAGCCACTGATAAAAAATAAAACCTGTTTCCTTCCCCACTGATGGTAGGGACTGTTCTTTCCTTAGCCCTCCTATAGTTATCACATTCTCATTGATTCTCAAACCCCACCTCCCCACCAAGCAATCCGTGGCAGCAGCAACATCAACATAGTGGAAGACTGTCTCTCGTATTCATGGTAGGGAACATAACTGTTGGTGTAAAAGAATATTAAAGTTGGGTGGATGGGACTTCCAGTGGACTCTCCTTAGCATAACAACAATTTACCTGGAGAAAATTACAAAAATTAAAGTAAAATCACTTAAAAGTCCCTGAAAATTATCTTAAGGGCATAGAGCAAAAGGAGAAATATTCACTCAAGATAATCTACTAAATTTCATAAGAACAACAAGCAGCCATGGCATGTCAGCCATGACCTGCTCCTTTAACTCCCATACCCTGGGCATATGCAGCTAGGAAGGTAGAGCCCTCCCCTTCCTGAAGTGCACAGTCTGGGCTATGATTTCACCCCGAGAGTGGCATGTTGCCAGTAATATTTCTCATTCCCCCACCCCACCCCAGCCTAGTGTTACAGAAGCTCTGTTCCTAGGAGAAGTGATCTAGGGGATGCAGCTCCCTTCCCAAGTCCTGCACCAGTTGTAGCCCACTAAAAGCACAGGGGCCCTGATCACCCTTGCCCAGCTCCGTCATAGAAGTTCCCTTTGGGGAAGGGCAAGCTGAGAAGGCCAGGGGCTGGCACTGGCCCCCCAGGCAGTGCCCTCTTATAGAACTGGAGTATAGCTCTGGTGCAGTGGCATGGGGGTTCTACCCAGGGGGTGAGGCAGACCCAAAGGATGAAGAGTTCTGAAGCTCTGCCTGAGGGGGCTGACTGTTTGGAACAGAGAGTAGAGAGCTCCATACGTAAGGGTGTTTTTGAAAACAATGGAGATCTTGGTAGACAGTAATTAAGAGGAGAATGATAGCTCCAGGAGACAAGCAAAACAGCAGTGCAGCCCGAAGTTTAATAGAGAGAAACTGGGAGAAGAGCAGCCAGGAAAAGCCCTCCTGGGATCAGTCATCCCAGGATGGAAGCCTTGCTGGCACAAGGGGCTTAAACACAGCCCTTGACCAAACCATGAACAATAGTTATTCTGATCCAGGGTGACTCCTAGGTTTAAAACTAAAATTACACTCACCCCTGACGAACTGGCAGATTATGGGCATGCCCAAGGCTGAGCCCTCTTGGGAACAATCAGAGAAAGAACCTCCAAACTACAAGTCCTTGGCTGAACACGGGGCAATAAACACAAATTCCCTGAACTGTAATAGCAACCTCGAGGCCATACACACAAAATGGTACAGATGAACGTATCTGCGGGGCAGGAAAAGAAACGCAGATGTAGAGAACAGACGTGTGGACACAGTGGGGAAGGGGAGGGTGGGATGAACTGGGAGATTAGGTTTGACATAAATACACTACCATGTATAAAATCGATAGCTAGTGGGAACCTGCTGGATAGCACAGGGAGCTCAGCTCGGTGCTCTGTGATGACCTAGATGGGTGGGCTTGGGGTGGAGGGAGGTCCAAGAGGGAGGGGATATATGTATACATACAGCTGATTCACTGCACTGTACAGCAGAAACTAACACACCATTGTAAAGCAATTATAGTGCAATAAAAAAATAGAGAGAGAGAGCAAAAATCTAACTGGCTAAGGGGGCTAAGTGGCTTACGCCAACACAGACCCAGGGATGATCCTTAGGTAGCCAGGCTAAAAGACATAAACAAGGGGGAAAAAATGTAAGCATTGGTAACAGGGGCTGCACACTAGGGGGGAAACAGATGTCACAGGATTAGTTCCGCCAAGTCACTAAATAAATAAACAACTGACAAAGCCAACAACAACCACCGCCACTCCTGGGGAGTAAGGGAGGGAATCAGTATCTAGAGTTGTTATACTACCAAATTGCCCAGTTTCAAAAAAATTGTAAGACATGCAAAACAGTAGTAACGGGCACACCTAGCACCCAGATTTTGGTTTCTAATACCATTCTCTTTATTAGAGAAACAGGATTTTCTTAGAGAAATGACTGATTCTAGGACAGGGGCAAGAAATATACAAGATAAGCCCAGAGCATCTTGCAATGACAGAAAATAAGGAAAGCAACAAGAAAAAAGACATGAGACACAGAGAACCAAAAAATCAGAATGTCAGCTGTAAGTCCAACTCTATCAATGATAACGTTAAATGTGAATGAACTAAACAATCTAATCAAAAGGAAGAGATTATCAGATTGGATTTAAAGAACAAAAACAAGATCCAACTTTCTGCTACTTATAGGAGGCATACTTTATATCGAAAGAAACAAATAAATTGAAAGTAAAAGGATGGAAAAATATATTATGCAAACAGAAACCATAAGAGAGCCATAAGAATGGCTACACTAATATCAAGCAAAATAAATAATGTGGTCACCCAGCTTGCTGCACCAGTTTTTGTGGTCCCTTGCAAGAGGGACTCCCTTACCCAAAATTTGGTTCCAATGTCAAGACCAACGACACCACACCAAAGGGGTACGAAAAGGTTCATTACTTGTATAATGAGGCTATCTGAGGGCAGCAAGGCAGGCTTCCAGAGCTTGTCTGAAAATGTGTTGAGAGAGCAGGAAAAGGAGACTGGCTTGGGATTTTTTTGTAGCTGTAGCTAGGCGATGAGGCCAGGCTGAGGGTTCCCATACACTGCCACAATAGAAATACATTCACTTATGTTAAGGGAACTCCAGGTTACAAGACCACAAGCAGTATCTCCAAAGAATCCAGGGAAGTGTCCAGAAGAGAAAGAGAAAACATTGGACATTTACTAAGTCCTGCCTTGAACTTCAACACTTGAGTCAGAAAGCAAGTTTAGAAATATGCGGAAGTAAGAGTAGAAAGGAAGCAGAAAGATGACCACACTCCCTTCTCTGACTGCTGGCTGTCAGTCAAAAATACAACAGGATAATGAGATGCAGAAGGACTGTGAGGGGTTCTGACTCTTGGAGATTAAGGCGCTGGCACCTAAGTGGCAAGAAGGTGACAGTCAAGAGAGAATCTGGGGCTTCCCTGGTGGCGCAGTGGTTGAGAGTCCGCCTGCCGACACAGGGGACACGGGTTCG
>NW_006797957.1:233438-240100 GCF_000442215.2 Lipotes vexillifer | reverse complement strand
CGTGAGCCATGGCCGCTGAGCCTGCGCGTCCACAGCCTGTGCTCCGCGACGGGAGAGGCCACAACAGTGAGAGGCCCGCGTACCGCAAAAAAAAAAGAGAGAGAGAGAGAGAATCTGAAGACAGACTATCCCAGGCAAAAGGAACACACCTAGTTCCTTGCTGAGCCCATAGCTAGTGCTCCAACAGTATAAATCCTAATGCTGTGTCTCATAGGATGACTTAACAAAAATCATGGTTAGCTAAACAAATTCTCTCCCAGTAGCCTGGAGTTCTAGAAAAATGTAACTTAAAGTCATCAAACACTTCACCTATGTATGTATATACCATTCATATGCCAAGATTCAGCCCACTGGTATATCAGGTAAAAATCTCTGCTGGTCCCCACACATGTGATTATAATTTCTCTTCCATCTTGTATGTCATTGGCATTGTATAACTTCAACATGTGATTTGATAAGGGAATTTTGCTAATGTTCTCTTCCTCTTTCTAGGAATGTTTTAATTAACTTTGTTCTTCAAGCTTCTTAGCAAAAGTATGACCCGTAACATTTTTCCCGCAAGAAGGGAAATGTGAACTATGTCATTCTCTTCTTTGCCTTTAGAAACAAAATCGCTTGATTTGTATCAGGAATTATTTTGCAGCAGTTCTGGAAAAATTCAGTTGGTTTACCAGAGAGGACAGGGGGGTTAAGGGGATGCAAACAGAAGTAATAATGTCAGTTGTTATTATTATAATAATGAATATTTATTGAGCACTTGCTTTATGCCAGGCATCATGCTAAATGTCTACATGACTTACTTAATCAGACAACAACACTGCAGGGTAGACATTATTATTTAAATTTTCCAAATGAGGAAACTGAGGCTTAGAAAGTGTTAACTGTCTGTTGTCACATGGCTCTAGAAACTGAACTCAAGCACTCTAACTCCATATTTGCACAGCAAAAACCTGACCATCCCATGACTATACCATGCTGCTTCGATGGGAGTGGGGTGGAATTAAGGAGAAAGCTGCAGAAATCGAAGGAAAACTGGGCAACATAAGCAAGGAAAGAAGAGTTTTAAGAAGAGGGATTTTAAGAGGTTGTCAATAGTGTTTCAAGACCCTGAGCGTGGGGTCCTTGTTCGGTTTTGCACCCCAGGCGCTTTCTGAGAGCTTCATGCTAGTCCTAGCTCTGGGAGGCAAGAGCAGTGGTAGGAGATGGAAACAGACAGGAATAGGGGGAGGACCCTGTGGGGCCTTGCGGCTTCTACTGAGAACTTCGTTACCCAGAGCTAGATGGCAGTCATCGGAGAGTGAGGAGGAGAGAAACGGCGTAGCCTAGTTTAAGCATTTAAACTCTTTGGCTGCAGGATGATAACAGGGTGTGGAGGGTGAGGGCAGGAGCTAGGAGACCAGTTAAGAAACCACTGCAATAATGCAGGCAAAAAGTGATCCTAACTTGGACCAGGTGGCAATGGGATGGTGAGAAGTACTTGAATTCTAGATAGATTTTGAAAGTAGAGCTGTTGGATCAGATGTGGGATGTGAGAGAGAGAGAGAGAGAGTCAAAGATCACGTGGAAGATTTTACCCTAAGCAGCTACCACAGAGAGCCGAATAATCAGAGGCCTAACAAAAGGTCTACTGGATTTGGAGTTTAGGAGATGCTAAATGATCTTGATGAGAGCATTTCATGGGGAGCGGTGGGGATGGAAGTAAGGTTGAGCCTAGCTAAGTAATAAATGAAACGTAAGGAAGTAGAAAGAATAAGCATAAGCTACTCTTATGACTGTATATGGAAAGGAGACTTAAGATAGCTAGGACACCCTGGGTCAAGGGAAAGTCGGATATATATTTTTTAAGATGGGGAAAAATTGAGCATATTTATGTGCTGAGAACAAGAAACCAATAGAAAAAGAGTGATTGAAAGCACCTAGTAGAGGGAAGAGTGATTAATTGAGCTCCCTGAGAAGATGGGGGGGTGGAAGTGACTGCAACCCAGAACTCATGTAGAGGGGCTAGGTCTGAACAAAGGGGGACTTGGGAGGGAAGGAGGGGTGTGAATATCACTGTTTCTACATGACAGAAGAAAGAAGTTGAGAGAGTTCTTGCTGGATAGGATGTATGTTTTCTGTGAATTAAGAGGTAATGTCATGAGCCGGGTTGCTCAGAATGAGAACAGTGAAAAATTTAAATATTTTCTTGGGGGAAGGAGGCATAGGATTATGCGTGCACTGAGGACCCAGCAAAAGCTAGAGATTGTAAATATGTAGCAGAGCCAACTCACGTGGCTGTATGAAACAGACCTACATAACAGTAAACAGTTTCTGCAATAAAATTTCCATCCACAGACACAGTGGACAGCATCCAGTTTCTTGAAAATTAATAAAACATGATCTACAAGCCCAAAGCCACAGTTTCAACTATTTAAGAAAGAATTGTGCCCAAACTTTCCTACTCAAGTCATGCATAGCCTACACCAAAGCCTAGTGCCAAAACAGGTTTAGGTCAACATCAGATTTATTTCATTAAAGAACCCCACACCCCCTGCCTCTTTCACACAGTTTTTAAGAATATATCCACTTCAGTTTTCAGTCTTGCTTGTCCATTTCAACATCCAATTTCTCTGATAGTAACAGATATCACACAATTATGAAACTTTTTTCACCTATTTTGTTTTTTCAAATGGAGAGAATACTATTTAGTCTTTACCTAAAACATAAATCTTAAAACTAAACTATTTCATTCTAGAAACTTTTCCAGCATACTTTTAAGATTTCATCAAGTCTTCCTCCTTAAGAAAGAGAGATAATTACAGTGTAGGTGAAAACTGCCTTATCATTGCAGTAGTTGTATCATTATTTTTTTTTCCATTGGGCAATGTGCTTAGCAACTTGCACATTAAGCCTTCTATTAAAGCTATATTAATATCATAAATATGCAAAAACGAAACCACTCTGAAAGTTCAAAATAATAGCAATAACCTTTCCCTCATATAAAACCTTTTATCTGAAGATGTCCATACACTTCCCCAGAAAGCCTGAGTACCTGCCCAACCACTTTTGCAAGAAGCCAATCAAAACGCCAGCCTCACTTTATTCACTGACTCAAAATGCTAGTAAGGATCACAAAGGAAATGCACAATAAAATCATGATTTTAATTCTCAATGTTTCCTGTGGCAGCATTTATAATCTTTAAGAGGACCAGACCTCTAGTCTGTATGAAATCCCAAGTGGCTGCCTGCTTCTTGGCTTTATTCTTTAGCCATAGCTGATAGAGTGTGATGGGGGTGGGTAGCTGAGGCAAACTCTCACATGTGACTGGAGAAATACCCACATCTCTCACACAGAGACACATGTGCACCCTGATGCAATCATGGCTAGAAATGAATCAGGGCCCTTGACGCAAGAGCCCAAGACTAATTAATGCTCTCTGAGGAGTCCATGGGTCGCCTGGTGAACTGGCTACATCAGGGCCATTACTGAACAAAGCACAGGTGAGCGACGAGCAAAACAGGGAAAAGGAAGGGCTGAGGCCTTGGGTTCCAGGGTTTGGAACATGTTTTCTTGAGATTATTCCCAGGTAATTATAGGGCACCAAAAAGGGAAACTGAGCTTTGGCCCGATTCACACATGCAAACTCACTGTGAGATCAAGGGTGACTTCCTTTACTGCCCTGGACCTCAGTTTCCTCATCTTTAAAAATGAGGAAATTATACATCAGGAAGACTCCTTCTTCCAGCACCCTATGAAATACTCAGAGTCATTATTTCCTGTTCCCTCAAGAGAAACAGAGTGTCATTGAGGAGACTGGAGGGAATTGTTCTTCAGAAAAGTATTTCAGATTCTTGAAGAACTATGACAAGCTCTCTGGCATGTCTCAGCCCTAGTTCTTCCATCTGAAACGACAAACAGTGGAGAGGAAAAGCATCTCTCTCTTCATCCTTAAGTCCTATAAATGTCCATGAAAGGCATTTTACCAACACGTGTACCCTTCTGTGGACAGAATCAATAGGAGCATTTCTGACCACCGCCAGTCTCCTGGAAATGCCTAGTGTGGAGTACCTCTTACCACAATGGCTAATTCTGCCCAGTCACCACCTTCTGAGACATTATTCCTTAAAGGGCCATTTTCCTAGAATCGCATCCCAGGGAGCCATTTATTAAGGAAGTAACAAAAATCCATAAATATGTCAGCCTCGTTTTTCACCTGAAGGAGAAGTGAAAAAGAAAGATAACTTTCCCCAGCCTAGGTCAAGCCAAATTTAGGACTTTAAAATAACAATAAGAACATCTGGGGGAGGGGAGCAAAGGAAGGACCCTTGAGAGACAGCAACAGATGCTCACACCCAGGCAGTGGCTACAGTACAGACGAGGTCCCCAGGTCTCTATTTTGCTTCTGAGAAAGTGGGAGTAGGAGAGGGGTTGTCCTAGATTTTTCATTTGAATTGATGCCCCTGGAAACCATGTTTCTTCAACTATGGAGGGTGTCTGAAGTCTTAATTACTCTCTCCAGATGGGATAACAAAGGTCCTGGATAAGCTGTTCACCCTAAAGAATTGAGGAAGAAATGAAATTAGTAAATCATATTAGTATAACAGTCACTATAATTCTTGTCACCAATTCCAATGTGTGGAGGTTTTTCCCACACCAATCAGTAATTCTCTGACACCAGCTGGTCATCCTACAATTCAACTCAATTCTGACCCTATGTACTGGGAGATAGTGTCACATCTCACAGGTTAACGGCTCAGTCCTACAAGTCTGCCCCCCATCGCCCAACTTCAGATACCAATCAGAAGTCCAAGTTGTCACCTGTGCTTCTGACTGACATGCTGTATATTGGAGGTTCCAATAACCTCCTCCTTGGGTCTGATGAATTTGTTAGAGTGGCTCACAGAGCTCAGAGGAACATTTTACTTACTTAGATTATCAGTTTATTATAAAAGGATATAACGTAGGAACAGCCAGATGGAAGAGATGCAGAGGGCAAGATATGGGGAAAGGGTGCGGAGCCCCCACGCCTTCTCCCAGCCACCACCCTCCCTGAATCTCCATGGGTTCACCAACCCAGAAGCTCTCTGAACCCCAACTACCCCTTGTTACACAGACATCATTGATTAAATCGTTAGCCACTGGAGACTGAACTCAATCTCTAGTCTCTCTCGCCTCCGTGGAGGTGGGGAGTAGGGGGTGGGGGGACTGAAAGTTCTAACCCTCTGATCACACAGTTGATTCCACTGGCAACCAGCCCCCATCCTTAGGTGTGGTTCAAAAGTCACCTCACTAATATAACAAAAGGCACCTTTATCATTCTCATTGATTAGAAAATTCTAAGGGTTTTAGGAGCTCTGCGCAAGAAACTGGGAGGAAGAACAAATACATATTTCTTATTATAAATCACAGTATCTCTCTCTCTCTCTCTCTCTCACACACACACACACACACACACACACACACACACACACACACACACAGGCTTGTCTTCTCTTTTTCTCTCTTTCTGTCTCTCTCTCCTTTCCCATCCCATCTTAGTCTCTCAGGGTATCTCTCTGGCACATTGACTAAGAACCAGACTCTGCTTTCCAATAGATATGGGCCTAAGTTTCAGCTTTGCCATGACTTTTTCAAAAAATCTTGAATGACTAATTAAACTTCTCCAGTACTGCTTCCTTATCTGTGAAATACTAAAAACTATTAGGTTGTAGCAATTGAGAAAATACATGTGAAGTGCTTACCACCATACTGGACACTTATGTCACATTTTATGTGTGGTAAGCATTATTATCTCACAGATCGCATAGTTATGGATGTTTCAGATTTTCAATGTTCTGGTTATAGTGAGACTGATTTCAGGCCGCACCGTGGGCCAGCTGGGATTAAACCTTCCACCACAGGGCATTTGCTGGGCCATAAGCAGATCAATCCTTTGTCCCTTCATTAATATGAAATCAAGAAATGCGTGGAACTACAACAATGCCCTGTGTATCCAGAGCTTTTTCAGTTTTTCTCATGCAGCCTCTTCAGCAAAGGTCCTTGCGTTATTGTTTACATATGTGTCACACACACAGATGCGCGTGCGCACACACACACGAACACACAGCGACTTTTATGCTGTTGAAAGGGAGAAGCCAAATAAACATTTTTTCCCCTTGTTTCTTGACAATTTAACAAGCCTGAGGAAAAAGATGTGGCCCTAAGGAGGGACAAAAAAATGGAGAGACAGGACCAGGAGTGGAGGAGGGGAGAAAGTATTGGGAAGAGAATGTGCAGAAAGATTTTTTTTTTTTTTTGGCCACAGAGTTCCTGCTAAAAGTAGTTAGGAAGCCCCACCACCCGGGGTGTGTGACCTCCTGGTAATTTCCCCGGGGAGTCACCCCTCAGAGAACTTTTACCGAATCAGAATCAAGAGGAAGCTGAGCTAGGTAAATTCCCAAACAGAGGGGGCTGGCTGGGTGATGACCTAAAGCCAGACTGGGACAAGTTTCTGGGAGGGTTTTCCCTTCCTGCTCTGACAGCTCAGCCAAGAAGAGGGGGATGCCATGGCCAGAGATTCTTGCTGGTATTTTCCGTTGTCGCTCAGCTTCCTGGGTTTGACATGAAGGAATCTGAGGCTTTCTGTGACTACTCTTATTGTCTGGGATCCTTTCCTCAAGAGGCGTTCATGAATTTGTCAGGA
>NW_006797957.1:232945-233428 GCF_000442215.2 Lipotes vexillifer | reverse complement strand
AAAGAGTGTGAGTCACGACTTCTAAGCAGACAATATTCAGCTTTAGAAATTCCCAGAGATATGACTTGTTTATAGGAAAGGAAACAGAGCTATTCTGAGCTGCCAGGGGAAGAGGAAAGCGCTGATCATTTTTTCAAACGCTGTGTTGAAAGGTCATACAAGCGGCCAGAATGCCAGCAAGAACCTGGTATAGACACTGATGTTAGTAGTCCATTTGTCTACGATTTGGAGGATATTTTTAGGCTTGGCATTTAAAATGCAAGGCTCATGGCACTGAAATTCTACTCTCAGTATTAAGCCCAGAGGCCTGAGCTTGCCAAGTATGAGCTAGCGCAGGGGTTAGGGGGATGCAACTGAGGGACCTGTTGGCTTGGCTGAGGGAGCGGGGCCTGCACCTTTGGCTGGAAAGAGAGGCACACACACAAAGGCACCATCTTGGACAACCTTTGAACTTCACATTTCATGAGCAGGCCACTGATTTTC
>NW_006797957.1:222095-232935 GCF_000442215.2 Lipotes vexillifer | reverse complement strand
TAGGGAAAGTAAAATTTCCTCTACCCTCCTGTGATCTCCAGCTGGGACTGACAAAAGATAGATTAACAGGAGAAAAGTATACACATTTTATTCACATGTAAATGGGGATCCTCACAAGAAAAATGAAGACCCAAAGAAGGGACTAGACCTGTGTGCGGCAACACTAGGTTGAACAAAGAGTAACAGTCGTGGAAAAGTAGCTAAAACATAGGGGTGAACAAAAGGAGGATGAACTACTCTAACAAGGTCCGTTGTACAAATTTTTCTCAGCTTCAACTCCCCATCTCTGCTGATGAGAATGTTTCTTTCTCCTGGAACCTCAGAGTGCCCTTATTGCCTCTGCTGTTTTTCAAGCGCCTTTAACGCAAAGTACTTAACATGCCAAAGCATCATGTATTGACATGGCATGTCTTCAACTTCTCCACTGTATTCCATGGTGCCCCTTCTAATGTGTTCTCTTCATAGTGTTAACAACTGTGATGTCAGCTGTCATTATCTTTAAAAGCTGTCCAAAGCTACCAACTTTAGAGAATGTGCCCAAGGAGAGAAATTCAGGGGGATTCTCTCCCATAACACGTGCTTCTGTATTGGCCCACTTTCTTGTGTATTGAGTTTGGTCCTGATATGTTCAGACTCATAAAGTCACCATTTGCACATTTGTCCTTGTTAGCAGAGCCAGTCACCTGATCACAGAGACTGATTTCCAAGGAAAAAAAAGAATCCACTGAGTATTCACTGACTCAACAATAATTAACCTATGTGATCATTTCGTAGACACCACATTTGATAAAATCAACACATTCCCCTAATTATGAAGAAAACATTCAAATAGAATTAGGATGCCCCTTAAACGTGATAAAGGTGCTCTTGGCTTAAAATAAATAAAGAGTATATTTAATTTGTAAACATTGGAAATATTCAAAATCAGAAACAAACACAAAGATGTCCTTTAATATTATTATCACTTTAGATTCTCTGGCTAAGGCAATAAGTCATGAAACAAAAAGAATCAGTTTTGTGAACTAAGATACTAAAGTACTTGAAAATCACATAAGCACATATCTGGAAAAACCAAATGAATTAGCTAAAAGCTTTCTTAATTAATAAAGAGTTATAAAGTGGCTTGGAATAAGATAACTACCTAAAAAGCAATAGTACTCCTATATACTGACAATAACTAAATAGACCATATAATGGAAAAGAAAAGCTATTCAAAGAGCAACAAATATAAAAGACCTACCAACTCAATGAGAAATGTATTAAAACTTTTAAAACCTTGATTGAGAGATACAATTTTAATAATTAATAGGAAGAATTACATTTTTATTAGGTGGAAAAATTCAACATAAAGATGTCAAGGCTTCTCAAACTTATTAAAATAATTCTATCCAAAAATACAACAGGACTGTTCTGGGAAGTCATTAGAATTAGTGTGGACTAATTGCCAAGCTTGGTGCTTATCTTATAACAAGGGCCCAAAACTCTAAAGAGGAAAAGTTAGCAAAATATATTCTTAGGGATCAATCTTGTCAGATATCAGAACATAGGTGTAAAACATCAGTAATTAAAACTGTGAGTTTGATATAAATGTAAAAATATAAACCAAAGGAAAGTGATCAAACACCCTGGAACAGATCCTGTTACACTTACTGTCACATTTATAGATGGCTCTGTAGTTTACAAAGCTTTCTACTTGCATTATCTTTTATGCTTCAAAACCATGCAGTGAAACAATTATTATGCCTATTTTCTTTATGAAGCAACTGATACTCAGAAATTAGGAGACTTGCCCAACATAATAAAATGAAGATGAATGTGGACTTGAGCCCAGATTTTCTGAACTCCCAAAACACACCTCCTGTTACTATGTTGTTCTCACAAAATAATGGAGAATGGACTTTTTTTTTTAGTGATATTGAAATTTAGAGAAAAAAAAATATTTAGACTTGTCCCTTACACCATATGCTCCTGCTAAAGATAAACAAATAACAACCTGTAGTTGTTTGAAGATTTCAGTATTAAAAATCAAATTATAGAAACCTTGGCAAAAAAAAATAGAGACATGAGCCTGAACCAGCATCTGAGGTGTCTCCTCATTGAGCCCACTCAGAAGCAGGGAGCTGCAATGCTTCTATTCTCTCCTGTTTTCTAGGACTGTCAACCCCTACCTACTCCAGATGAATTTCCTCTTATTACAAAGATGTAGAAGTCCCCAAAGTAAAGTTGAAACTCTCCGGGAAATAACAGTTCAAAGGCAGTGTAGTCAATCCGTTTCCAGGGAGGAAGAGGATGATCAGAGAGTGACGAATGAGGAGCACTTATTTAAGAGTAAGAACCAACATAAAAAACAAAGAAGAATAGGCAACTAATATACAATGAGTGCCTATTATGTGTGGCAACTACTCAACTCTGATATTGTAACAAAAGAGTAGCCATAGACAATAAGCATATAAGAGCCTTAAATGAATGAGCGTGACTGTGTTCTGATAAAACTTTATTTCCGTAAATAGGTAGCAAGCAGACTGTTCTTTGACAACTCCTGTGTCAGACCATTTAAAATTAGTTAGGGGACCTCCCGGGTGGCGCAGTGGTTGGGAGTCCGCCTGACAGCACAGGAGGACACGGGTTCGAGCCCTGGTCTGGGAAGATCCCACATGCCGCGGAGCAACTGGGCCCGTGCGCCACAGCTGCTGAGCCTGAGTGCCACAACTACTGAAGCCTGCGTGCCTACGGCCCATGCTCTGCAACAAGAGAAGCCACAACAATAAGAAGCCCGGGCACTGCAACGAAAATTAGCCCCACTCGCCGCAACTAGAGAAAGCCCGCATGCAGCAACGAAGACCCAATGCAGCCTAGATAAATAAATAAATAAATTTATTAAAAATAAATAAATAAATAAATAAATAAGTTAGCCCATTAAATTATCATAAATACCATTTAGATAAGAAATAAGAAGCCAAAAGAATTTACTGAATTTGACCACTTGACAGAAGACAGACACTGGGTATTCTCTTTAGTGAGTGGGCAGAGCTAAAAGTGGAACTCAGGTCTTGTGACTTGAAACCTGGAAAGTGTGTAGTCTTCTCGTTGGACAGCCTCCTATGACTTGGGGGTGTTCACTGGATTTTGTAGATGGGCAGTATCAGGAGGTGGAAGACGAAGCCCATACAGGCTGAGTTTAATTAAAGAAACACTTGTTGCACTGAACCAGGATGGAATTTTGTGGATGATACATGTTGTGATCACTTCAGGAGACGGGAGGCCATGGACTTTCTCATTCATCTCACACACCTGCTCTCCCATCCCAGACATTAAATCTGCTCCTCCGAATACAAAGATTTCTATGGAGTTGTGGAGAGAGGTGTGTGCTTGTCATGTGTGTGAGAGGTGCAGGCAGATTGGCGGTTGTTTACGGAAACCAGGAAATCCTGAAAACTGAAGTGATCTAGAACAATTCATTTTACTCCTCTGAATTCAAGTTTCTCTTTCTGTAGAATGGAAATGTCTTTCCTCAACCTTTTTTTTCCAGGATGTCAGAATAATAAAACAGAAAAAAACTCTATGTAAAGTTCATTGGTACCTCAGGGAAACGTGCTATGAAATGACACAGTCTTATTGTCACCTGATATCTCATGACTCCAGCTGGCTCCACTTCTTTGCACTTCCCTTTCGGCAGGGAACTCTGCCATCTTTACATTGACACATCTCTGTTGAGGGACCAGCACTATTAAGCTGGTGCTTTTGACAACCACATCGACAAGAGACCAGGATATATGACATGTAAAGGTGAAAGGACAGTGACGAAGGGGGGCAAATGAGCTTTTAAACAAGCCTGACACCATCCAGCTAGTTTTCATATTGCCTCCTGTGAGAAATCTTGACATACTGGTACATTGCTATGAGTTATTTCTTCATATAACTGGCTAGAGTGGCCTAACATTATTTGATCTTGTAAAGTGTTATCTGGGACTACAAACTTATTTTATTTTAAGCTCAATGACATTTCATCGGGAGTTAACACAGCATGGGTAGCTAAAACTCACTTTGGTATAGTACACGAGGCCCGCAGGATTCTGCTGCTTTATTTTTGTTTGAACAGATAGCTCTCTGACTTTCTCTACTTTTGATAGTTTCTGGTTTTATACAGCTTTATGTGTTTTCAGCCATAATTTTTAGTCCATTATTATATATTATTTATTTCACCACAAGATTTATTTATTATCTGTAATAGTGAAAACTAACTCACTTCTTTTGCCCATGTTAGCTACATCTAAAAAGGGAAGACATTTATTTCCTGATCATGCTTAGAGGGGTAGAATGAAAAGGAGACAGAGACAGTCGTTAAGGATTCTCTGGGATGCTTCCATGCTGACAAACCTCTTGTTCTGGGCTAGGAGAACAGGGCTTAAACACAGGCAGGGTTCACATTGAACCCTCAGAGAATTCTTCCAGTTTGAGACTAAGACCCTCATAGGTACCTGGATTGTTATAATGCTTTCTGGAAACTCAGAAAACTATTGGTCCTAATCTCTATTCAGCTACCAACTCTCTGGTCTTTTCTATTTAAAGTTAAGAAATTGTTTATTTTCTAGTTGTAGTTTAATTTTTTGTTTTAAGCTCTCTTATTTGATTTCTGTCCAATCAATAAGGTTGGCCATACATTTAATCTGCTTCTGTCATCAAGACAGCTGAAAAAACAGCTGATTTCTCAACCTACTGTGCATAAATTCAGCCTGTATGGAAACTCAGCCTACTTTTTTACCAGTTCTGTGACAGCTTTCTCCTCTGTAATATGAGAAAACAGCCACCTAGATCAGAGAGTCACTGGAAGAATTATATAACAAACAAGACTACACTGTATTTGGTGACTGACAATATATATTTTCTTAATGAAACAATAACAACATATGTCTCCAAGAAGATAAACAGTAGATTTCTTGGGTACTGTGTCCATTGCAGCACTTTGCTCATGCTTAACAAGAATTCGTGGGCTTCCCTGGTGGCGCAGTGGTTGAGAGTCCACCTGCCGATGCAGGGGATGCGGGTTCGTGCCCCGGTCTGGGAAGATCCCACATGCCGCGGAGCGGCTGGGCCCGTGAGCCATAGATGCTGAGCCTGCGCGTCCGGAGCCTGTGCTCCGCAACGGGAGAGGCCACAACAGTGAGAGGTCCGCATACCGCAAAAAAAAAAAAAGAATTCGTCAATCAGGGTGATCATATTAGTTGATGAGGAGGTGTTGAATTTTGTATCTGTACTGATTATAATTTAGCCCTCCCTTTAGGAAAACTTCTTATGGATGTATAACATACCTACAGAAAAGAAGGACTTCACAAAATGAACACAGGTGTATAACCAACACTTGGATGAAGAAACAGAATATTTCCAGCATCCCAGAACTGCCCCTGTGTACCCCATCCCATGCCCTGGAAAACTCTAAAGAAAACCACTAGCCTGACTCCTAACACTGTAGGTTAGTTGTCTGATTTATAATGTTTTATACATGGAATTAGACATGGAATTATTAGTACAAGCCTTTTTGCAGTTTACTTAAGCTTACCACATAAAGAAGGTCTGAGCCCTAAAGAAGTCTGTCTTTAGGCTGACCTGAGGAAAGACAGCTGGAGGAGGAGGGTGAGAAGTACAGGAAACATATAATTTGTCATCCAAACTGGGACACCTTTGAGAGTGAAAGGAGGTGCTATACATAATGATGCTGGGACAAAAGGCATAAACAGTGACTGTCCCCAGCAAACCTGGACATGTAGTCTCCCTGGTTGAGAAGGGATGGAAGAAGGCAGCAGGGACATACTGGCAGGCAAAGCCTATCTTAAAGATCATAAAATAGAATCCACTCACACTGCCTGAGATGTATGCGAGATTGGAGGTTAGAGAACAGCATCCCATAGAGCATGGTCACTGGTAAAACTCAGGTCAATAAATATTTACTGTGTCCCAGGTAGGTGCAAGGCACCACAACGGCACAAAGACAGCTCAGGCACTGCCCACAGTAAGCTCACAGTCTAATAATGGCAATAAGACAAGTTCACAAATAGGTAAACTGCCAATGGAAATATAGAAAGCACTGAGTTCCAAGGACATATACAAAGTGATACACGGATTCCAAGGAATGAGAGATCATGCCCATTGGGAGACAAGAAAAAGCATCGTGGGAGAGGTAGCAGTTAAGATGAATTTAAGAGTCTAATCCAGTGGTTCTCAACCTTGACTGCACGTTAGAATCACCTGGGGAGCTTTTCAAACTCCTGATACCCAGGCAGTACCCCGGAACAATCAAATCAGAATCTCTGGGAATGGGACCCCGGCATAAGTATTTTAAAAGCTCTCCTTGGTAATTCTAGTGAAGAGTCAAGTTTGAGAACCACTATTGTAGAAAGATGAATAGGCATTAGCTGGCAGGAAAGGAATATACTAACTAACATCTGTTCTCTCCATTTTTGGTAGGCACACAGAGAAGAAACATCCATTGGGAATTAAATATGGAGGAAAAGCAGCAGGGCAAAAATAATTTAACCCCCTCCAGGAAAAAAATTAATTAATTATGAAACCATTTACTAAGGCCAATAACAGGGCTGGATGGGGAAATAATGCACCGAACATCAAGGGAACTCAGAGTGGTAATAAATCCATCATAAATCTTACAAGCCATCTGATAACTTCTGTTCCTCACATTAGCATCCCATTAAGCCTCTATTAGGGAGAGCAAGGAAACTGAACGAAACCAGCTTCCTGGGTTAGCATTAGCAGCTGGGAGAGAGTTAACAAGCTACAGCCTTTCACCGGCACCTTTAAGGACCTGAGCTCCATTTGTAAAGGATGCTTAGAGGCCCCAACCTTGACCTATCACGCTCATGCTGCGGGAGTTTGGGGGTGGGGGGGGCTAGAGTTAATCACAGTGGGGACACAATTTACTGATCAATACCAGCCAATTAGAAAGCTCCCTGCTGTGGAGAGTTCCCTTGGAATGCCAGATGACCTCTGCCCTTGACTTTTTATGGGGGCAGATGTTTCTTTATCACAGCTACTGATAAGGGTGGTATTAGAGGGTGTGTCGCTCATTTCACATCATGCCAACCCCGCCAGAGCAACCCGAGGCTGAACTTTCTTAGGACTATGTATGAGCCACCTGCCCATGGAGACTAAAGGAAGACAGGGATGAAAATTTTATCAGTAATTAATTCACAGCCAATGTGTCACCTTTTTCTGTGAACTCACCCGTGACCTTCAAGAAGCCATTGAGAACAACAGAAAGGAGGAAACTCAATCTTTTTGGTGAATTCACTCTGGTG
Organism: Lipotes vexillifer; assembly: GCF_000442215.2. Lineage (NCBI taxonomy): Eukaryota > Metazoa > Chordata > Mammalia > Artiodactyla > Lipotidae > Lipotes > Lipotes vexillifer. Next base: position 225,628 of record NW_006797957.1, on the reverse strand, counting down.
TCGCTCTCCTGTTCTACCGCTTCTGTTATCTGCCAGGAGAGAGGAGATTCTGAGGCCTGGAGCACAGCCAGAGGTGGCCAGATTTTTATCACATCAGTTTTGCCAATCATAGAACCACCTAGTGGAAAAAATCCTGGTAGCTACCATTGCGTTCTATGATCCGGCCCAGGGACCCAAGAGCTTAAGCATGGGCCCCAGGACCTCCCATCCTCACTGTATCTCTCTGATAGCTAGCTGTTTGTCATTATTGTTTATGGAGTCGGGCCAACGTTTTTCTATCAATTTTCTGAGATCTTTGTCACAGAGGTAATATGCCCCAGGACACAAAAGTTTAGAAGAAAAATAGATAATTTTGCGAAGTGTTCTGAAGTTTATCATTTATTTTTCTGTCATTTACTTTTTAATTTTTATTTAAGGAGGACAATCTATTATTTACAGCTTTCCCTGAAGACTCTAGGGCTTCAGGCATTTGACCCCAATCTCCCTAATTTGTTTCATCCCCTCTTGAAGGACTGCAAACATGATTTCTTCAGATGCTCCCACTTAAGGAAAACTTCTCAACTCCTCCTCCTAAGTAATTCTCTGCCCCTGTCCCTAGAGAATCATGGTTTTAAAATGAAAACTAAAACAAAGTTTTGAGCTGACTTTAGTTAAGTACAAGGCCCGGGGCAAATCATATTGTGAATCCCTCCCCTCCCCTTACCCCAAGCCATAGATCTTTTTATTTAAGTCAAACTTGATATAAACGACTATCAAAAATAACCTTGAGAGGAAAAAACAATCTTTTGGAAGGTCAACCTAGGAGTTGTGAGTGGCTATGTTAGGGACAGCATCATAGATTTTGCCTTGGAAATGTAAAAGGAGGAGGAAAGTTTTGTGAGCTGAAGATACATATATACATATTAGGCCCAAGAATATTGAAATATTGAAATGCACCACCTGGCAGGAGCCACCCTCTTTCTGTCTTAGCCCTTCTCATCCACTAAATCCCTAAGTGACTAACTCTCTAAGCCCTTCCCCGAATATGCAACAGTCGCCCCACGTCACCTGACCTGAAGGATGACTCTGCCTACGTTCTTCATTCTATAAAAGGGGACATTGTCACCTTCCTATCTCATCTAAAAGCTTTGCAACTCTCTGCTGTGTTGTACTCTTGCCAAAAATGCTTGGCCTGATTCTTACCACGAGAGAAAAACTCAGACAAGTCCAAATCGAGGGACATAGACGATTGTGTGTGTGCAGGCACAAAACTAGCAAAATGTTCAAACAATCACTGGGCGTGGTAAATATTATCAGGCTTATATTACTTTTTCAATTTTTCTGTAGGTTCAACATTTTTTTCAAAAACCCAAGGTGTACCGTGTACTGACACAGTGTTCAATCTGCTGCATGTAGCACTCCATGAATTAACTATGATAGTCAAAAAAAAATTTTTTACAATAATATTTGGCACAGGAAGTGAAAGAGATTGTTAGACCAATTTTTAACAAAAGTGGAGGATCTTTATGAAAAACTAAATTCCCTTTATCAGGAAACAATCCCTCAAAGGAAAATAATACCATGTCCAAGGGACCAACTTCCTCATGAAGAGAATTTAGAGAAAGTTCTTCCTTCCATTATGACGAATCCTGTTTAAATTACCTCATCGAAAGATGAAGAGTTCTTAATTAACTAACTCAAAGCACTCAGATAACAAAATGGCAAATTTTCAGGAGAAAGCCACTGCACTAGATATGGGAGGACCTCAGAAGTGATTTTATTAACTACATTAACTGGCAAATAGGTTTTCTGCAATGTGAATGACACCAAAAATGGATAATCAATTTATTTTGGTCTAAGAAGTGTTAGACTAAATTAAATTTCTTGATTTAAGATTGCCAGTTATGTATATTTACTTGTATAGATTACATACACACAAAAATATATATGTGGCATGATACATGGCATGCTTCTAAGTGCAATTTATTAGACTTATTTACCACACTGTTTACCAGCTTTGTGCCCAAAGAAAGACATTAATCAACTTATAATTTTTTTTTTTTTAAAGAATCAATTTTAGGGGCTTCCCTGGTGGTACAGTGGTTGAGAGTCCGCCTGCCGATGCAGGGGACATGGGCTAGTGCCCCGGTCCAGGAAGATCCCACATGCCGCAGAGCAGCTAGGCCCGTGAGCCATGGCCACTGAGCCTGCGCGCCCGGAGCCTGTGCTCCGCAACGGGAGAGGCCACAACAGTGAGAAGCCTGCGTACCGCAAAAAAAAAAAAAAAAAAAGAATCAATTTTATTTATTTGTTTAGTTTTGGTTGCATTGGGTCTTCACTGCTGCACACAGGCTTTCCCTAGTTGCGGCAAGTGGGAGCTACTCTTCCTTGCAGTGCGTGGGCTTCTCATTGCGGTGGCTTCTCTCGTTGCGGAGCACAGGCTCTAGGCACATAGGCTTCAGTAGTTGTGACACACAGGCTCAGTAGTTGTGGCTCTTGGGCTCTAGAGTACAGGCTCAGTAGTTGTGGCACATGGGCTTAGTGGCTCCACGGCATGTGGGCTCTTCCCAGACCAGGGATCGAACCTGTGTTTCCTGCATTGGCAGGCAGATTCTTAACCACTGTGCCACCAGGGAAGTCCTATAATTTTTTTAAAGAGGTATATTTGATCAACAAAAATAATAGACAAGCTTGATAAATTTTCATAGTCTAATTCAAATTTATCTAGGCAGTTACATATATTTATTTACATTTTTGTTATATATTCTATATTTTGTTATGTATTTATATTTATTTTAGTTATTTTTATTTTTACATAAAACTGCCTAATACCCATATCTTAAGAGAGCATTAAAAAGTATAAGAGAGAGAGAGACTCTTTCCAAGATGGCGGAGGAGTAAGACGCAGAGATCACCTTCCTCCCCACAGATACAACAGAAATACATCTACACGTGGAGCAACTCCTACAGAACACCTACTGAACGCTGGCAGGAGACCTCAGACCTCCCAAAAGGCAAGAAACTCCCCACGTACCTGGGTAGGGCAAGAGAAAAAAGAATAAACAGAGACAAAAGGATAAGGACGGTACCTGCACCAGTGGGAGGGAGCCGTGAAGGAGGAAAGGTCTCCACACACTAGGAGCCCCTTCGCGGGCAGAGATTGCGGGAGGCGGAGCGGGGAGCTTCGGAGCCGCGGAGGACAGCACAGCAACAGGGGCGCGGAGGGCAAAGCGGAGAGATTCCCGCACAGAGGATCGGCGCCGACCGGCGCTCACCAGCCCGAGAGGCTCGTGTGCTCACCCGCCGGGGGCGGGCGGGGCTGCGAGCTGAGGCTCGGTTTCGGTTTCGGTCGGAGCTCAGGGAGAGGACTGGGGTTGGCGGCTTGAACATAGCCCGAAGGGGTTAGTGCGCCACGGCTAGCCGGGAGGGAGTCCGGGGAAAAGTCTGGACCTACCCAAGAGGCAAGAGACCTTTTCTTGCCTCTGTGTTTCCTGGTGCGCGAGGAGAGGGGTTTTAAGAGCGCTGCCTAAAGGAGCTCCAGAGACGGGCGCGAG
>NW_006797957.1:208013-215269 GCF_000442215.2 Lipotes vexillifer | reverse complement strand
AAAAAAAAAAAAAAAAAAGTATAAGAAAGAAAAGATAAACAAAGGGTAGGACCATCACAAACTGTGTATCTATAAAAAGAAAATAAGCAGGACATTGTGTATGTCTGACGTGATTAACAAGGCTAATAATCTGCATTCAGAAGCATTAGTTCATGTAGCACACACTACTTACGGCTCCCGGACTGAGGCTCAGAATAATAATCATGAGTAGCTTTTCCTGAATGCTTACCAAGTGCCAGGCACTACATTAAGCATTTTGCATATATTATGAGTCTTGTTTAACCCTCATTTTGTAGAGGAAGCTCCTCACACCCTGAGAAGTTGAGTGATCTGCCCAAGGTCATGCGTTTCATAGGTAGTCAAGCTGAGGTTCAAATCCAAGTGTCTAACTTCAGACCCCACACTTATCACCATTGCAGGCACTGCCTCGAAGTCTGTCTTACAAGTGGCAACAAGTGCCTCAAGATGAGAAAGTGGATGAGGACGCTCATGCACAAGTCACATCACAACATGACAAAAAGAGTATAGGTGTTCTGTTCTCCATTTGTTTTCCCGGCTGAAATCTCAACTATAAGACAGAAACCGCACGGTACCATCGGCAGGTGGACTGAATTGTTGGGGAGTTAGTCATGTGACCCGGGCCAGCCACCCACCACTGCTTTGCAGGATTCTAACACTCTGGCTCTGACTGAGCTAGCATCCTTCTCGCGTCACCAGCAAAGCCCATGAACAATTCCTGGGAATTAAAAATAGAAGCTGGGTAATAAAATAAAGTCGAACATGTTTTTGCCTTTGTGCTTGGACTAGTTTCACTTGCTCATTTGCGGCCGCCTGCAGAGGCCTCACACCAGCCCTTCAGACCAGTTCCTAGCGCAAAATGGCTGCACCCACACCTCAGCTCAGGGCGTGTGCAGAAGCGCTGGGAATGGCACTGCAATTCAAGATGGCGGCCTGGCACTGTGATCCAAAGCCCTGAGCAACACGCCCGCTCCAGACCCAAGAAAGCTCCGCCCCCTCCCCTTAGTGTAAGATTCCTGTAAAGCAGCCCTGCCCCTGGCCTAGTGGGGAGAGCCTGTGCTATAGAGCACAAGCTCTCATCTGTCTATTCTCTGATCCGAGAATAAAACTTTCCTTTACTTCTGAGGGACGTTCAGTCTGCTTCTGTTGACTCGAAGGACACAGGGCAGGAGGGCCCCTGCTGGGGACCAACTCCGGAGCGTCGATGACAGCTCCCTATCCTACCTACCCGCTGTGAGCTTGACCATGAGCAACACCTTCGCCAAAGCATGGAAAGACCCTGCTGATGGGGAAAAGTATCAACTTGAGGCCTAACCAGGAAAGAACCTTTGTTTTCCACAAACCAGAAGTGCGGCTAAAGATGTTCATCTTACCAGACTTGAGGGATAATGAAGAATGAAGAAAGCACCAGGTACTGCACTTGGGCACATAGGAAACATGCAGCAAATGGCTGTGGTTGTTACACAGTTTTTATCCTCGTGCTCTCTGTAACAGTGTTTAGTCATGCGTCTTAAAAAATCTGTGTCAGAGTGCTGGGGAGAGGGGAAGGTTACCACTAACACAGTCTGAGAGTGGCAGACAGATGGAGCCCTGGGGACCCACATTTTGCTGGGAGAAATCCCAATTCTTTCAGCCCTTAGAGTAGTGGCACATAGCAGAAAGGTGAAATCATTCACTGGACAAATGGATTAGAACACGTGACTTGTATTAGTGGGATCTTTGCCATCAGAGCATACATACACTGTATCAGGCTGAATGAAAGCCATTATTTCAAAATTTTAATTTTAACTTGTAACTCAGGTACCATGTTTCCTCAAGCTACATATTCCCCCATAGCTATAACATCATCAGTTTGACATTGTAAGTCTAAAAAAAGCTGTTTTTTAAGAAAAACATTTTTAAGCTGATATATCATTTCCAACACATCCTATATATAAACTATATATAAAGCTGCTGTGTTTCGGGGGTTATTGAGATTATTTTAATGTGTTAAAAAAGAAAAGCTAACATAATACTTTTGGATACTTCAGACTTATTTCCCTTTGCTTTGATGATCTTCTTTTCTCCCCTTAGTTTTATCTCTGTTCAAAAGCAAACTTTTAAATCCTGTAAGTAGAAATTGAAACAATTTCTGGGTTTTGTACAGCACCTGGCTCATTCCTTAGAATATTCTCTGTTCTATTTTTTAATGTACATTTTTAAAGGTAATAATATAATAAACTTTGGCCTTTAAAATCTCCAAAGAAATCAATTAGCAAGAGAAAGGACTAGGTCACGAGCAGAGTGGAAAAAAAATCTACCAAGGATAGGAAGTCATAGCAAAGTCCTAAAATGGAGCCTGTGTGTGTTGTTCTTGTTCTTGTTCTTTTGTGTAAAGATGTGTGTTTTAAGCAAGCAAATTTTGGTAAAAAAGTAAGAAATGAGAAAAGTGGTAAGCTGCTTTTGAAGTCCTTTCATAGACAAAGACTTGTAAAGTAAAGAAAAGGAGAAAAGAATTGTAAAAATCAGTGCAGTTCCCTGTGGCTCCTGTTCACACCATCGAGCTCTGGCTATTGCAGGCACCATGTGTCAGTGTCGTCATTTCGGTTCTGTGTTCTCAGCCAGGAGGAGCCGGTGATGCTTTCTCTATTTCTCTTCCTTTCCCTTCATTTTTTCTCCTCCTTCCCTTCCTTCTCCTCTCTCCTCTTTATTCTCCTCTCTCTGCTTTTATATTCAGTTCCCAATAGAGTGATTTGCCTACAAACATGGTTCCTTTTCCTGGTACAGATAACATTTTGTTTGATCAAGGTGAAATCGGTGAATTAAAACTCCTTCTGAAGCCAAAATTTCTTCCATGTTGTATCACACTGAAATCTACAGTAGAGCCCTCGAAGCTGTTTTCATGCCGCAACGAGCATAGGAGCGAAGTCAAAGCCGACACAAAGATGAGTCCAGCTGCCACATATATCTGAGGCTAAGGGGAAATTACTTCTGAGAGAAGTAACATGTTGGCTTAAATTCATTATGAAATATAAATGACATATCAGATCCTTTGCGGAAGCAGAAATTGATGAAGGGAAGGGCAGAGATAGGAAAGGGTGAGGAGCCCTTTAGGGAGGGAGTGCTCAGCAGAGGAGAGAAAAATATGCAGAAAAAGGAGGCTAGAGCACTGAAGGTAAGCTGGGTCTGCACATCTGCTTCACCTTGAACTTACTTGACCCTTCACAGGTGTGTGACAGTGTCCAGCTATAGTCACTCAAAATCAGACGGAAAATAAACACCTAGTTCAGAAAAATGGGAAGCATCTACAAAATGCCAGGCAGTCATAGCTTAACTGAGTCTCCCAACCCCAGCTCAGCTCCTGAAACCCCTGTGGGTTCCCCTCTCACTTGGTAGAGTTGGGCAGAACCAGAATTTCCAGGTTCATCACAGGACAGTTGTTTGGGCGCTCCCTGGTCTCTCGTTCCCTGAGCAAATGGGCGTTCTCGTACTGGTTTTGCTATCTTACAGAACTTCAACAATCTCTGAAATTTAATAGTCCTAATTTTGCCTATTCCTGTCTAAGTCCAAAAGTCCGTGGCAAGAAGCATTTGCTGAGCACTAATTCAGTGTTTCACTTTCTAGGGTGGAGAGTTGGTTTGTGAAACTAGAACATCTCACTGAGGCCTAGTTGCTTCTTCCTCCCCAAAGCAGTAACTTTTAGGAAGTAAAGAAAATTTTGCCTCCAAAGCTATGTTACGGCATTATTCCCAAATCTGGGGATTACCAGAGGTCTCCTGCCATAATCTTCTCCCTGGATGACAATAATAACATTATGTATTTATATATAATCATAATATTGCTCCATTTATTGAATGTTTATTATGAATCAGGCACTTTACATATATCAGCTCATTTATAGTCAAAATAGTCCTTTAGTAGGACCTATACATACATACATCCTCTACATATATAGTAGGACCTATCCCATTTTACAAATGATAAAATTGAGATTCAGCGAGCTTGAGCTACTAGTTAGTGGCAACAGTAGCACCTTAACCCAGGCAGCCTGACTTCAGAAGCTTGTCAGCTTAAACACTACACCACAGCACCTCTGTATATGCCTCTAGCCACTCGATAATGCCTCTACATGAATCCTTTACCATAGACCAAAAGCTCCCCACACTCGACTTGTGTCCAGATTCACTTGACTTCATCTCCTCAGTGCCAAGGCCTGGCCTATAGGAAGATGGTCAACATACCTGGAAGTAATGCATAGAAGGGCTTCCCTGCTGAGCACACAGAACACGCTCCTGCACGTCCCCATTATGGATCTGGGGTCGTAGCTGTCTACAATGCCGCTGGAAAGATACACTAAACAAGGCTCTATAATGTGATTTGGAATAGATAAAAGTTCCTTTCTTCATGCCTGGACCTTATACTGACTTGTGGAGCCTTTGGTAACATTTACCTGGAGCTAACAGGCCTGTTCCAATAGCTTTTAGGCTATTAAATGGAGGGCTTATCTCACCTTAACCAGAAAGTCAGTCTCTCTCTCTCTCTCTCTCTCTCTCTCTCTCACACACACACACACACACACACACACACACACACACACTCCATATCTGCTTCCTTCTTGATTATAGTTAGACTACAGTAGGAGTAGTGTGGTTCCCAAACTTCCCAAACGGGATAGCTGACCCAACACCTTTTCCCCAAACCTGCATTCTTACTTCTTAAAGAGAACCAAGCTTGGAGAGGAATTGGGAGTTACCCCTCTTTGCCTCTCCATATCCCTACCCTTGCAGGCTGCTCTGGTACCAAACATGAACATTGCTCAATCTGGCCATTTCTGAAGCCCAGGTGAATTTTACCCACAAAGGAAGTTATAATGTTACCCCACCTACATCAGCAAGGCAAACTTGATTGCTATTCAGTTGGCTATTCCTGGCAATGATACTTTTAAAAGTGACTAGAACCCCTTTAGGAAATTTCAAATGTATTTCGAATGTAACAACAGAATACATTTTCTAAAATTATGTATAACAAAGCCATTTCTCCACCAGCTATTTCAGTGGACCAGAGTCTGCTTATTTCAGAAACCCCAGGATGCCTTAAGAATATTTGTCTCATTATCCCCATTATTTTCTCCTCCAGGGAACTGTCCCTAGTAAACTTTGCTATGTCTCTTCTCCTGGCTAGTTTTAATATGAGCCATGGGGAAGATTTCAGAAAAGCATGAGTTCTTTTCTGCCTGAGCTTGCAAAATTGTCTTGCTGAAGATGCATCTGTTAGTAATGATTGAGACAATCTGTGCAGCCGAAGACAACTTGTTGAGAGATGACTCTAAGAAGATACTCTTCCAAGGAACATTTAACCTCTTAGTACCTTTTCATGACAGCAGGATCTTTAATTTAGTGGCTGCAGAAGACGATGATGCATTCTAGCTAGCATGGCCAACATAAAGTAACACTTGCACCTTGAAACCAGGAGGACCTTGAGAACTTCAGGGCCCCCAAAACTATAAATATTACCTGAAAGGATATTTCAGGTTCACATACCATTTCAAATTCTCACCCTCTCTCATGGCCCAGGATGACTGACTCTGATAAAGATCTTCTTTGAGAGGACTAGAATCCCTTGGCATTCTTTACATGGCCTAGAAGACCTCAAATCTAAAGCCAAATTCTTAGGATGATGATAAGATCAGAAAACCCACTACTAAATTCATTCTTTAACCCACCACTCCTCTTATCATCTTTTTGCCTCAGTCTGAGAATAGAATCACCATAGTTTCTAGCTAAAGATTTAGAGTAGCCTGGATATGAATAGCAGACCCAATGGCCTCAAGACAAAACTGGAATCATCTTTGGGTGTCCTATTTCCTTTGTAGCTTTATTTGCCAGCATGTTAGCTGATACGTAAGGCCACCCTGCTCAAGCCAGGGATTACAGACTCTGAGGGGTATATGGCCACGTGCCAGGAGAACAAGAAGCTGCAGGATAAACATGGTACATTTTCCTGGAGTGCCAGTAATAGGGGAAATGCCTTTTTTTTTTTTTTTTCTTAAGAACATTACAAACTAGAGTAGTATGCAAACTTGGAGTAAAATGCAAAATTCATGGACTTTTAAAATAAAATAAATCTTAAAACTGCAAATAAATTTTGAGCTTGAGGCAAAGCTTCCAAATCCTTCCCCAGATCTCAGAGGTCTAAATGTTTATTTTCATTCTCCATTAGGGGCACTTTGATGGGTATTTGAGAAAAACTCTCCCAGAACCACTGACATTTTTAAAAGATATTCTTAATGAAAAAAAAAAAAAGAGAATGAATTAAGGAAAAAAAAAGTGTTTACAGTACATATTGTATATAGTTATGGCATTAGGCCTCACTTTATGAAGGTGGAACCTGAGACGCAGAAAGGCTGAGTAATTTGTCCAACGCCACATTAAGTGGCAAAGCCAAGGCAGGCAATGAATAGAAATAGTGAGTCAAGGAGATCGTTTTCTGAAGCCCCCATGTTATTGCCCACAGTCAGTCATTCACTCCACCTATGTGAAAGAGCCCTCTGGATTTCCCGCAGTTGGTGTGTAGCTGCAGCACTGCCATCCTCCTCTAGGAAGGATCTTACCCATGTCCTTAACAGCACAGAAGCACCCTGCCAGACTCAGGAAGGGAGAGTGAGCTTAGATTTATGCTCTCAGGAAATACTTCTCATTTTTTTCCCAATTTTATTAAGGTATAATTGACATATAACATTGTATTAATCACATTAGTGTACAATATGATAATTTGATATATGTATATGTTGCAAAATGATTATCCCAGTAAGTTTAATTAACAGCCATCACCTCACACAGTAACAGCTTTTTTTTCTCATGATGAGAGTTTTTAAGATCTACTCTATTAGCAACTTTCAAATATATGATACAGTATTGTTAACTCTAATCACCATGCTGTACATTACATCCCCAGAACTTGTTTACCTTATAAGTGGAAGTTTGTACCTTTTGACCACCTTCCCCCATTTCCCCCACTTCCTATCCTCCACCTCGGGCAACCACCAATGTATTCTCTGTTTCTATGAATTCAGTTTTTTTCTACATGTAAGTTAGATCACACAGTATTTGTCTTTCTCGGTGTGACATTTCACTTAGCATAATGCCCTCAAGGTCTATCCATGTTGTCACAAATGGCAGATTTCCTTCTTTTCCCTTCTTTCCTGAAGTTTATATATATATATATATATATATATATATATATATATATATATATATATA
>NW_006797957.1:202936-208003 GCF_000442215.2 Lipotes vexillifer | reverse complement strand
TATATATATATATATATATATATATATATATATCACCTATCTTTATTCATTCATCCATTGATGAACACAGGTTGTTTCCATGTCCTGTCTATTATAAATACTGCTGCAATGAACATGGGGGTTCTCAGAAGATATTTCTATTGACCTCTGTTTATCCCTTCAGCCAGGCTGGGGCTAGGTTTTTTTTTTTTTTTTTTTCTTGCGTTATGCGGGCCTCTCACTGTTGTGGCCTCTCCCATTTGCGGAGCACAGGCTCCGGACGCGCAGGCTCAGTGGCCATGGCTCACGGGCCCAGCCGCTCCGCGGCATGTGGGATCTTCCCGAAACGGGGCACAAACCCGCGTCTCCTGCATCGGCAGGCGGACTCTCAAGCACTGCGCCACCAGGGAAGCCCCTGGGGCTAGTTTTGATGAGACAGACTTGTGACTCTTGGCAGTGGAAAGGAGGTCTTTAAAGGGACCACATGGAAATTAGAAAATGAGCAACCCAAGGATGCCTGACTATTTTGATTCTCAGTCTCTGCTTCGCTCTGTGCCTCTCTCTGAGTCTCTGAATCTTAAATATACCACTCTGTTTCTTCCTCAGTTTCTATTTTTCTCTGCCTCTGATGTTTTTCTCTTTCTATAGATTCTCTATGTCTTCCTCTTCTATCCATTTTCTCTCTATTTGATTTGAAAAATTCTATCATTTGCTTAAAGACCTAAACGTAAGACTGGATATTATAATACTCCCAGAGGAAAACATAGGCAGAAACTCTTTGACATAAATCAAAGCAATATTTTTTTGGCTCCATCTCCTAAAGTAAAGGAAATAAAAGCAAAAATAAACAAATGGGACCTAATTAAACTCAAAAGCTTTTGAACAGCAAAGGAAACCATCAATAAAATGAAAAGACAACCTACTGAATGGGAAAAAATATTTGCAAATGATACGACCAATAAGGAGTTAAAATCCAAAATATATAAAGAGCTCATACAACTCAATATCGAAAAAACAACCCGATTTAAAAAATGAGCAGACCTGAATAGACATTTTTCCAAAGAAGACATACAGGCCGAGAGGCACATGAAAAGATGTTCAACATTGCTAATCATCAGGGAAGTGCAAATCAAAACCACAATGAGAAATCTCCTCACACCTGTCAGAATGGCTATCATCAAAAAGTCTACAAATAACAAATGTTGGGGAGAATGAAGAGAAAAGGGAACCCTCGTGCACTGTTAGTGGTAACGTAGATTGGTGCAGCCACTGTGGAAAACGACATGGAGGTTTCTCAAAAAACTAAAAATAGAACGACCACATGACCCAGCAATTCCACTCCTGGGTATATATCTGGAAAAAACAAAAACACTAATTTGAAAAGATACATGCACCCCAATGTTCATAGCAGCATTATTTACAATTGTCAAGACATGGAAACAACCTAAGTGTCTATCAACAGGTAATGGATAAAGAAGATGTGTTCATCCATAAAAAAGAATGAAATATTGCCATTTGCAGCAACATGGATGGATTTGGAGGGCATTATGCTAAGTGAAAGGAGTCAGACAGAGAAAGACAAATACTGTATGATATCACTTATATGTGGAACCTAAAAAATACAACAAACTAGTGAATATAACAAAAAAGAAGCAGACTCACAGATATAGAGAGTTAACTATGGTTACCAGTGGAGGGGGGAAGGGCAATATTGGGGTGAGGGATTAGGAGGTACAAACTGTTGGGTGTAAGTCAGGCTCAAGGATGTATGCAGAACATGGAGAAGATGCCAGTATTTTGTAATAACTGTAAATGGAAAGTAACATTTAAAAATTGTATAAAAATTTAAAAATTTTTAAAAGGAAAAATTGTGTCATTTGCTAACAAGCCTGAGGATATAAACATCACAATATGTAATTAAAATATGTAAAGCAAGTGGCAGCCCTAGTACATTGCTTGGAGTTTCGTTGCATATTTATTAATTTATTTATTAATTATAATTTAATTTGAAATATTTCAGCCTAGACTGAGACATTCTGCATATGCTAGTTAGTTTAGGCTCTCACTCCAGGGGCAGTCAGCTGCCTTAATGGAAAATCTATACTCCTGGGGTGCCCAGTTAGCATCACATATGAAAGGACAGCTCTAGAAGCAGCTATGACAAATGCTTCTCTCTTCTGTATCTCAATCAGTACCCAAGGTTTTCCTAATTAGCAGAGCGAATTTTAGAGTTATTTAAAATGGTGATTTATTAAGTAAATTAATGGCTTTTTAGTTCGTGTATCACAGAAGTTTCCACATATTTGTAACACGACTCCTTAAATACCTCAATGTACAGAGGTGAAACCTGAGGTTCAAAGGGTTAAAAATGTGCTTTATTGGTAAAATTAAATGTATTCAAGATGTATAGATTTGCTAAAATATTTAAGAGGCTCTCCACATCCTTGTTTGGGTATCAGAATCTAGCCGGATCTGTAGCCTGAATCTTTGAAATGATGCCCGGTCTTGATCTCTGAATGGTCCCAGGTCCAGCCATTAGCCAGAAGGATTTCTGTTGCCTAAACTGTAGGGGAACAGAATCCTGCCTCTTGAATAACACCATATCTGCGTCAGTGGACCTTTCATGCAAGTGGGGATGAACACAGCCAAAAGGACAGAGCCCTGGGATGGCATCATGTTTGCAGAGCAGGTCGTATGAGCTACTTTACACCTGCCTGCTTATGTGATAATTTAATGTTCATATGTGAGGCAGAATTTGTCTTGAGATCAGCCTTTACCTGATTGAAAGGTTGTGAGGGAATAACTAACTGACCCACCTCAAGCTTCTTCAAGCCTCCTGCCATATACCGAAAAGGACTTGAGAGTTGTGCATTAAGAATAGGCTTGGGTTAGTTAATAACAATGATGTAAGAAAACAAGCAAAGGCAGCTTTGCTTCGTATTTCTGCTGCCTCCAAAGGACTGTGAGAAGGAAAGTCTGAGAAGAGCTGGTGTAATGACAGAATCCTGCACTAAGAGGCTGTGAGAGATCTAGAGATCTAGAGATCCCATCACTACCACCTGTATGACTTTGAGGCAAGTCATTTAACCCTCTGAGTCTCAACTGTTGCATCTGTAAAACAGGAATAATTGCTTACTTACACCCAGTGTGTCTTGAGTCTTAGAAGTTATTATTCAAAGAAGTTGCAGCCTTGCTTTGGGGGAGGGGTCACCTTCCACAACTTCAAAATGCTCCAACTCCTTTTTATTTAATTTATTGGAGATTATAGTTTTTGTGGGTAGCATCTATACTGAGACAAATGCCACGCAATTCAAATATTTAAAGTATATAACTCAATGGTTTTTAGTGTATTCATAGAGTTATGTGTCACAATCAATTTTAGCACATTTTGTCACCCCAAAAACAAGCCCCACATCCTTTAGCTATCACCCCACAATCTCCCCATCCATTCTCCTCCAGCATTAGGCAACCTTCTGTCTCTACTTTCTGCCTATCTTGGTGGTTTCATATAAATGAAACCATACAATATATGGACTTTTGTGTCTGGCTTCTTTCACTTAGCATAATGTTTTCAAAGTTCATCCATGCTGTAGCACGTATCGGTACTTCGTTCCTTTTAATGGTCAAATAATATTCCATCGTGTAGATATAACACATTTTATTCATTCATTCATCAGTTGATAGACATGTGGTTTATGTCTACCTTTTAGTTATTACAGTTAATGCTACTATGAACATTTCATGTACAAGTTTTTGTGTGGGCGTATGTTTTCATTTGTCTTGAGTGTATATTGAGTTGACCCAAAAGTTCATTCGGGTTTTTCCATTGCATCTTATGGAAAACCCCGAATGAACTTTTGGGCCATCCGAATACCTAGAAGTGGAATTGCTGGGTTCTACTCCATATGGTATCTCTATGTTTAATCTTTTGAGGAACTGCTAGACTCTTTTCCAAAATGACTGTAACATTTTACATTCCCACCAGCCTTGTATAAGGATTCCAATTTCTTCACATCCTGACAACACTTGTTATTGTCTGTCTTTTTTAACATAGCAGATGTGAAGTGGTATCTCATGGTGGTTTTGACTTGCATTTCCCTGATAGCTAATGATGTTTAGCATCTTTTCTTAAGCTTGTTGGTCTTCTGATTATTTTCTTTGGAAAGATGTTTACTCAAATCATTTGCCCGTTTTTAAATCTGGCTATTATTGAACTATAAGAATTCTTTAAATATTCTGAATATATATTCTAAGTATTCTTATCAGATTTATGATTTGGAAATATTTTCACCCATTCTGCAGGTTGTTGTTTCACTTTCTTGATAGTGTAGTTTGAAGAAAAAAAGTTTTTAATGTTACAGAATTCCAGTTTATCTATTTTTTCATTTTGTTGCTTGTACTTTTGGTGTCATATCTAAGAATCCATTGCCAAATCCAAAGTCACAAAGATTTCCTCCTATGTTTTCCTCTAAGAGCCTTATAGTTTTAGCTTTACATTTAGGCCTTTGATCCATTTTGAGTTAATTTTTGTACAGGTGTAAGGTAGAGATCCAACTTCATTATTTTGCATGTGGCTGTCCATTTGTTCCAGTACCATTTGTTGAAAAGTCTATTCTTTTTCTGTTGAATGATGTTGGCATTTTTTTTCAAAACCCAGTTGACCATAGATATGTAGGTTTACTTCTGGGCTCTCATTTCTGTTCCATTGATCAATGTGTCTATCCTTATCCCGGTACCATACTATCTTGATTAATGTTGCCTTGTATTAAGTTTTGAAATCGAGAATATGAGTCCTCCAACTTTGTTCTTTTTTTCCAAGATTATTTTGTTTATTCTAGGTTCCTTACATTTCCATATGAATTTTCAACTACTTTCTAAAATTTCAAAATGAAAAACTCTTCTAGTGTTTGTCGGCTGTCACATCTATAAGTGGGTTTTTGTTTTTGCCTTCTGGGGATTTAAAAGCAAAGAAATCAAAATTTTTATAGTTTTATAGCTTCAGTATAGTAGGAATTTCCCCCCCCAAAAATTCATCCAACTGAACATTCTTTAGATTTTGTCTTGAAGTATCTATCCTCTTCTTTCCCT